>NC_046291.1:94251250-94554791 GCF_004115265.2 Rhinolophus ferrumequinum | reverse complement strand
AATGTGTTGTATTTTTTTCTCTTTCCAAAATGGCAAAGTATATCATTTTTGTGCCTAGATCCCTTTAGCTATGGAAATAGAGCACTGAGTTTTTGAAGGCTAATAATAAGTTTACATTTTACCAGATCATATTGGCAACAAAATTTCTGAATCCCCATTTTTATTCTTCTTTGATATATTTAAGATGGCAAAAGGTGTTTTTTTTTTTCACTACCAACCCAAATAATATTGTTCCACACTCTGTGGAACATTTGTCTGCTTCCATTGCAATCTTTTCTTAACACAAACGTCACTCCTGATACATGAATATGGCAAATCCAGTTAAACAGATAGGAGAAATAAGTGTGTCCCTTAAACAGAAAGGAGAAATAAGGAATAAGGGGTCCCACTCACTTCTGCCCCTCCCCACTCCCTCTCACACTGGGTGGAGGCAGATCTCTGTCCTCAGAATTGCCATGCAGGTTTCCACTTTGTTTATCCGTAAGATCAAATGAAGAGTGTAGAAACAGACAGACAAACCAAACAAAAACCGAAATCACAGAAGACTAAGCACAACAAACTGGCAAACTAAGTTTGTCTTGCATGAGTACTGCCACCCCCCTTTCATAATCAAGGGCCAGGAGAGTTTTCATTCAATATGTTTGGAATTTTAAAATACAAAACTCTCAAAAATTAGGGGAAATCCTAAATGGTACCGATTCAGTTTGCTAGGGTTGCTATAACAAAATACCACAGATTGGGTGACTCAAAAAGATAATTTGTTTTCTCTCACATTTCTCAAGACTAGATGTCCAAGATGAAGGTAGTGGCAGGGCTGGGTTTTCCTTCCGAGGCCTCTCCTCTTGACTTGCAGATGGCCACCGCCTTGCTATGTCCTCGCAGGGTATTTCCTCTGTGCACGTGCATCGCCAGTGTCTCCTCAAAGGAAGAGACCTTATAAGGATACCAGTCATATCGACTAGGGCCACACCCTAACAGCCCCATGTTGACTTAATCCCCTTCTTAAAGACATTGTCTTCAAATATGAAGACATTCTGAGGAACTTGGATTGAGCACTTCGACATAGGAATTTGGGGGGTGGGGGCACAATTCAGCCCATAACAGGAAAAAAGAGATTACACATGTCTTCAATCAGTGAACACTATTTTCTGAGATTCTATTGTATTCAAATCACCTGGACAGTAATGTGTTGGAGGGATATAGAGCATGGGGTATAGGTGACCAGTACAACTTTATCTTGCTCTCCCTTCTCCAGTTTGAACTCATGGGATAATGAATGATGGCTTCACTGTCTCATTTGTTCTCTGAAGCATTTGCACCCAATTAATTCAAAGCAGTATCATATTGCAGACCCTTATCAGAGAGGTTTTCTCAAAATGTCTTCTATGAAGCACATAACCGAGAGATAAGCTCACAAAAGTAGTACAGGGGAAGTAGGGTCATGGGAAGGCCATGCTGTCAGTCTTTTCCTTAATTTCACTCTATAAGTCAAGCCAGTAATTTGAAGGCTAATCCTTCACTGTCATTTATTACCTCATCAACATTAGTCCCTTAGCTTTTTCCAAAGGACCTCCATGAAATCCCTCCATATAAAGTCCTCCAAGAATTTCTTCCTTGTGAAATTCGACATATTCCCTTTGTGGTGGGCATACTATTGAGTTTATTTTCCAGGAGATTCCTCTGTTTCTTTCTATAACGTTTCTCATATGAAAACTTACTTTCTAAATTCAATGTTCAAAAACCATTTTACCTCCCTTGAGAAATGGTAAGATTCATTCTTTTTGTAAGAAATATATAACTGATGACATATTTTTTCTCTTGTATTTCCAAAATATATTAAAAATAATTTATTTCTACAATCTTTTTGTTCTTACAAAGACAATTTTAATCTATACTTTATCATGAATTTATTGATCATGTTTTGTTTTGTTTGAATGCCAGCTGAAATCACAGAAATGAATTGATACAAATAATAGTGGGTTTTTTTGTTTTGTTTTGTTTTTGTTTGTTTGTTTGTTTTTCCCTCAAGGAATTTAAAAAGTCCTTAGAGTACAGAATTTGATTACATATGTCTTTTTTTTTCACAAATGTTGTAAATAAGTGGTAGTTGATCAGAATAACTTTATAGAAGAGGTAACATTTGTAACAAAATTTGAGGAATAGAAATATTGGATTAAAACCTTTAAGATGATTCCTTTTGAATCATCAAGTCCTTTGAATCTTCTGAGGATAATCTGTAAATCCACGAAAATAAAGTTGAATAGTTCTTTAAAGTCCAAAGTTTAAACTAAATTAAATCATAATTTATAATTCAATTTGTAAACTAAGCTGTTTTCTGTTATCCTGCATCAAATCCCAAATAGAAAGGCCTTCTTAGGCTCCTGCATAGGCCTCCTCGCTTCTTTGGTATAGAAGAGGAGAGCATTTCAGGACCCCGAGATGTATTCATCAAGGGCCTCTCATGAAATCACAGTCCAGGAACTACCACAGGGAGGACCTGATAGGATCTTGACTGTGAAGTCACCTAGTGTCACTTCCATCCTGCTTTGTTGGTTAAAGCAGTCTCAAACCCACCTAGATTTAAAGGAGGGAAGTCCTTAAAGAATTTGGAGGCCCTTTTTTGAAATTGCCACATGTATACCCATTTTTCATTTGAGAACCCTAGTCTTCAAATATTTTTATAAAATACTTGTATTAAATGTCTAATTTAAGCTAAAGTGTTTATTGTTCATAAGAAACCTATTAGAATCTTGATGGATTTGCTCTTATTGTTTTTGTTGTAGACTTTATTCTTTATCCTTTTTACATGTACAGCAATCAAAAACAAATACTAAGCAATTTTCCTGACTACATGAAAAAAACAGAATGAATTGAAGATGGAATGCGTCATGGAAAGCTCGACTACATATGAAAATGTAATTGAAATCCACTTTGTTTTTACATTCTTGATATTTGTGAAATTGGAAGGAAGCTTACAATCAATAATGGATTTTAGTTGCACCAGTAGTAGTTTTTCTTTGCTAGCTGTGCATAAAATAATGACACAAGTTACTGTCTATGACAACTAATATTTGATGAAATATGATAGTCGTTACTCACAATTCCAAAATAATCAGAAACAGGATACAATAATACCCTCTATTTTGAGCTATTTTCCATATAACCATAAAGAGTCTTAGATTTTAGATCGTGCTTGAATTGCACCATTCTACACACCTGTTAACTCCCAGAGGTTTCCCCACCCCCCCTTTGGCAATGTGCTCATTTCTTTAATTTGATTCTGGTCTTCTAAGAGCAGCCAACAATGCATTAGTTTTTTCTGTCATCTGAAAGACCCCTTAATTGACTTGTTCTTATTGACTGTGATACTAGCAGGGGCCTCGGTTAATGCTGAATCCTGATGGGAGGCAACGAATAGGTTTGCCAGCATTGGAGCTGAGTGCTAGATGCAGTATTATGTTTATGTTCCAATCATTTAGCTTTCCCTCATGATAGCAACAAAATAACTTCTTGGAAAATGAAGCCCTGAATCTTATTATCTGATAAAATATATACCTGAATGTGAGCAATCCAGCTATAAATTTCTTGATAATAAGGTTGTCTGAAATCTTAGGTAAAATAATTCATCTTTTGGGAAATTGTATTGGAATTATCATGTAGAATGTTTGCACTGCTATACCTTTTAAATAGGATAGTGTTTTATGTTATGCACTAAACATTGTGTGCATGTACAGACATATATCTATAGACACATATTAAATTATTCAATTATTATTTAAAGAATTGCTGAGTCTAATATCTGTCGAAACATCTGTGTATATACAGACATATACATCCACAAATACATATATTTATTTATTCAGTTGTTATTTGAGGAATAATTGTGTGTCTAATATATAGCAGGTATATGATGATTACTAATTATCCCTGCCCTCAAGTAGATCACTGCCAACTTCTTGTAACTTTATTTCTTGCTCTACACCTGGTATATAATGTGGACACTTAGAAACTAGTACAGTGTGAATCTTGAATAAAGACTAGCCAATGTTTTCACTTAAAAAAAAATACTTTGTATTGACACACATAGTTAATCAGTTTTCTCAACTGGTAATATTATATATATTATATATATATTGCTCTTTAAATGGCACATTCCTGCTCAGAAACCACTTTGTGTATTTTCTGATTGTAGAATATCTTTCAAAATAATTAAATGACCTTTGTGGGCTATCATGGAGCAGCAAAATCCTTGAAGGCAGGAAATTCATAGCCTTCTTTGATTTATTTACTTACTTATTTATTTATTTATTTATTATTTTTGTGATGTATCCTGCAATAACCATAAAAACAGAGAGTGGTTAGTAAATGTTATTCAGATTTGGGGATGTGAAATAGGAGATGCAGGTATGAAATCTTGTGCTTATTACTATCATAATGCTGAGGATCCTCTGGCCACTTTTCTCTTATCTGTGTAATTGCAAAGTTCTTCATATTTTATTCATTAGAAGAGCTGCACATGCTTATTCTTCTTAGGTGGCTGCCTTGCACTGTTTTCAACACTTCCTATGGGTGTAATCTGTGGGCTCCATCACTTTTCTCTCTATGCCTTGTTTAGACCTCTAATAAATATTAGACTTACAACCCTGAGTTATGTGTCAAGTACAGAAATAAATGAACAGCTGAATTTTATTTGTTTATTAGCACTATGGAAAGCAAACTCACTTTGTCTCTTTCATACTCTCTTTCGTGAATTTGCTCACCTGTTATAAATTTCAAGGAATCCTAATTCATGCAGGTATTTACATAAAGGTTTACTACTAACTCTTTTTTTCTTTCCTTTTCTTTTAGATTTTTTCTTTTTTTTTAAACCATAATTAGGTAAAGCCTATTAACCATCAGTGATGGAATATGTAGACAGAATTGTGATCAATTCTCCTTGTATCTATGATTTTGTAAAATTACTGTTGGAGATGTATCAAAAAAGTCATGGAGAAGAGAAAAAGGAATAAGAGAGAGGTAAAAACAATCTCGGCAAGGGAAAGTGGGACGTGAGGGAGAGGAAGGAAGGACTCAGGGATACAGGAAGGGAGAGAGGAAAGAAAAGAGGGGCATTGAGAGCGAGAGCGAGAGCGAATAAAAATAAAAGAAAATAATGAAGGGAGAACCAGAATAAGAAGAAATTAAAAAGAGCACTCGAGAAAGAAAAGGCATGGAGTGTGTGTGTGTGTGTGTGTGTGTGTGTGTGTGTGTGTGTACAAAAACGTTACAAAAATGTATAGAATAATAAGTAATAAATATTCTTCATACTTTGTGAGGAAGTATTGGAAAATACTGATGGGACAGTCACGTCCACCAAGCAACTCAGGAAAGAATGCAAGGCTGGGGAACCACGACGTTTTAGGCATTCTCATATAAGTAATACATGAAATATTCCAGAGAAGGACAAAGAAAGTATTCCCTATCACCAAGGGCTGTGCCCACAGACGGGTTGCAGGTGGGAGGAATACTGGTAGAAACGACTAAGTGAATAGCTCTGTGGATGGACAAATGAGTAGACAGATGGAGAAATAAAACTGATAGAAGAGCAACTTCAACATCTTCCTATCAAGACTATGAAGAGTGAGCACAGGAGAGCCATTTGCCCCAGGAAGTTGGAAGTGGCAACTGTTTTGTTTGTTTCTGTTAGAGGATGAAAATTCAGAGTACTTGAACTGGACATCCCTAATCTTTTCAAAATATTGAACAGAGTTTGCTAAAGAAAATGAACTGAAGTGGAATGGGGGTGGGGGCTAGACAAGGATGGATAACTATGGGAGCTACTCTTCTGGGGAAACTTCTAGGGAATTCATGAGAATAGTAGCAGCATCAAGTGCACACTAATTGGGTTTATATTAGACCAAGTCAGAAGGGAAGGAATTAATTAATATGTATTTCAGTTATTTTTCCCCTGGTTACAAGTTAAACTTAATTTTCACTGTGTATTTTATTCATCTTCTCCTATCATTATGTCTTTCTTTAGCTGGAACTAATATAACCTAATGCATGTGTTTTGATAATGGAATGAAAACTAAAACTAAGTATCTCATTAGTACTTAGCAGTCTATAGTGTCATTATATAAGAGTTCTTCAAAAATAAAACAAGGTGATATTTGAACATTTTGGATAAGGTTCAAACCATGTAACCAGTGATTCTTAAATTTTAGTATGTAAAATTTGAGCATCATTTATTGAGTATAATAGAAATGGAAATCTTGGGCTCCATTCCCTGAGTGTCTGGAAGACTCTGAACCTGTATTATGAGCACACAAGGTCATTCTGATTAAAGTCATACAAAACTACACTTTGAGAAACACTGATCTAAGGTTTCTAGAGAGAAATTTCAATTGATCCTGGTTATACATTGAACCTGTCACTCCCTTCTGTCAATGTTGAGCAAAGTTATAGAATTTCAGGCAAATTGTCCTTTTTAAAAACAATGATAATTTTTAGAACATTTACTTTTGCAGATATTTTTCTTTGATTGATTGATAGATAAATCAATAGATAGAAGAATATAGTTGGGCAGACAATAGAGTTTGGAATATCCCAAAAAGAGTTGGAAATGCATACCCAATAGAGTCCAGTGGTTTACCAATAAAATAATTATTTGATGTATACTCATAATTTTGACTCAAGACTGATTGCGGTGAAGACCTAAGACCTTTTATTGTTATGTATCAGAGGGCTAGGTTTTATATACATAGTAAAATTATTATTGGGGTTTGGAGCCATAAGGTCTAAGTTCAAGTCTTCTTAGCTATATGATCTTGGGAAATTTACTAATCCTTCATTAGCTTCCATTTATTTATAAAATGAGAAGAGAATATTCACATATTTGTCGGGAGGGTTGAATGAGATAATTAAATGTGTGAATGCTAATAGTGTAGAAATCCAATTTTATTTTTGCTGTTTGGGCAACAGAAATGGCAGCTGTATTCAAAATAAGAATGACTGTAGAGTTTTCCCCTAGAACTATAGTCTTCACTAAACATTAGCCATTTTTAACTCTTTAATTTCCAGATGTTGCTTAAAATTCTAATTCAAATTTACTTCATTCTAACTTTTTATTAAAGCTCATGTATAACCTTTTTTTCCCCCTCACCTGCTACACTGTGAAGGTCCCGATGTCAGGCCTCATACCTATTCTGTACTTTTTATCTCTAACCAGACATGTGTCTTGTCCATTGTAGATATTTTATGTTGTTTTGTTAAATAAACAAATGAACACCTTTCTGTATGGTGATTTCTCTGCCACATTTATAGTATGCACCTATTCAAATACTTGGTGGGTGTCCTTCTCTGGGCCTATCACTAAAATGACAAAAATACTTAATTTATTTAATTATGACACTATCTTTAATAAAATGCCAAAGATGAATATACCTATATAGTGATTAAAGCATTGTATTCACATTTGTTCCTGCATGGAGTTGTTTTTTAAATGTCTTCTGTGGGGACTCCTTCTGTGTTGATATTTCTTTTTCTTGCATTTAGTCATTTGTTTATTCAACAAATGTGGATTGAGTCCCTAGCATAAACCAGGCACATTCTACATACTGGTTACATAGTCATGAACAAGACTTCCAAGCCCTTGCTCTAATTCTAATGACGGGTAACATATCAGGGACATGTTACACAAACAAAGAAAAACATAACAAATCAAAAAGAATAGTTTCAGGTAATAGTACTGCTACGAAAATAATGGAGTGATTTTGGAGTACTTTAAATATGGTCAACAAGGGAGAGGTGAGATTTAATTTCAGGATCCAATAATACAAACAATTAGCCACTAAAAAAATCCATGAAAGAATGGATTTGAGCAGAGAACAGCACACATCAAAGAGCCTGTGCAAGGGCCCATGGTAAGCTCAGTGCAGCAGGAATGGCCTGGAGCATAGAAAGAAATCAGGCTGTGAAGTCCGCAGGCGCCAGACTGGTAGGGTCTTCGGGGCCATAGTGAGGAGTTTGGATTTCACTATTGTAATGGAGGATTTTAGTCAGAGAGATAAATCTTCTGGTATAGACTTTAAAAGCCTCCCTCTGGCTGCCATAAGAATAACTTTTGGGGAAGCTGGATGGCTCAGTTGGTTCAATTCCCACATGGGATGGTAGGCTGCGCCCCCTGCAACTAAAGATTGAAAACAGCAACCTAACTTGGAGCTGAGCTGCGCCCTCCACAACTAGATTGAAGGACAACGACTTGGAGCTGATGGGCCCTGGAGAAACACACTGTTCCCCAATATTCCCCAATAAAAATTAAAAAAATGGAAAAGATAACTTGGGGGATGGAATAACAGTTGGAGGCAACGATTTTACCTTTGAATCCGTTGTAATCACCTACAAGAGATCACCACAGCTTTGGCTGGTTCTGTCAGTTAGTAGCTGAGTTACTTTTGGCAAGTAATTTAACCTCTATCCAATGACTTTGTTTCCTCATCTGTAAATGGCATACAAGTATTTTTCTTAGTGTTATTGAATAAACTAGGCTATATTGAATAAACTAGAGATTGAATAAACTAGGCTATAAAAAGTGCATGAAACTGCCTGGAATGTTTTAGATGCTCAATAAATGCTGGACTTTTTTTTTTTTTTTACATTAGGATTTCTAGTATAGACACATTAGCTTTAGTACCCTGATTCACTGCAATTCTCTATTTCTCAGCCTATGTGTAGACATTAGGTATTTTACTTTTCTAAATCTGTTTCTTATTATTTCTGTTTACTATATTAATCAGTATATGATAAGCTATGCATTGGTAATAGTTATGCCCATCCCAAGTCTCTGTGGCATAACACAGTGAAGATTTCCTTCTCCTCACATTACAATTTGGTATGGATAAGGGAATCCCCCTCCATTCTTATTGCCCCAAATCTGGAAACTACTGCTCTCAAGTGTGTCACATCAGAGAAATTGTGTGGTAAACTAAAGATCTTATTCCATAAATGAACATGCCAGTGTTCATTTATCATTATCAGTTTCCACAAACTTATATTATGTTGGTGCAAAAGTAATTGAGGTTTTTGCAATTGTTTTTAACCTTTTAAACCTTAATTACATTTGCACCAACCTATAATAGCTGATCATTTTCTCTAACTGGTTATTTTCACCTGCAAGGCTCACATTATTTCCATATGTTTTTAGCATATTACAAAGTAAAAAAAATAAATAAATAAAAAATAAAGGTCTGTGACTCTTTGTGAAGGTGAGTGCTCAGTATACAATCTATGCAGGGCTGGGACTTAATCAACCCAAATCCTTGAGCCTGGGTTTGCCCTCAGTTACCCTTTGAACAAGTCTTTTAACCTTGCTAGGATTCTTCATCGCGGCTCTTCGGATAAACTATATTATCAAAATGCAAAGTATTATTATATCCTCCCAGAAAAACATAAACAATGCGAATAGCATCATTTAAGTTAACCGTTTTGTCTACCTCTTTGTCTCACCATGGAATATCCTTATGGTACATTCTAGAGAGGTTTGTCTAGTCCAGCTTGAAATGACCCCAGCAAAGTGACTTTTATCATTTGTTTTGAGAGGTGGTATCATTAATCTTTCCTGCCCTCCCCCTTTTTTGGGCTGACTTCCATTAAAGAGGCAGGGAGAAGAGAACATTAAAAAACATTATAAAAATGTTAATTCCTAATATCACTGACTAGCTCTTAATCACACTATTAGACATATGTTCTGATTTAATGATTCTGACCAGCAAGCAATAAGACCACGATTACTTTTGATGCACGTCTACCATTATTTTCTCATATGGATGGGGTTGGTTTTCTTTCTGACCAAACATTTTCTCAGCAATTGTATTCTATTTAGAAAGAAAGAGTATATAAAATACTTTCTTTAGTTGTTAGAAACAAGTGTTGTGCTGGTTTGTATTTTGATCCTACAATTGAGACACTTTGGTGCACTCACCTGTAATTATTGATAGTTTGTATGTTGATCATACAATGAGATATTTTGGTGCGGACATCTGTAATTATTTGGCCTTACAACATTGTGCTGTGTTTCTCTGCTCTTATTTTTAAGCCCACAATGCTTAACTGTAATCAATGAAATGGGACGTTTTTAGGATGTGCAGAAATTTCATTATTTCAAACAGTTTTTTCCTAACCACGTTGTAGTAAAAATCAGATTCCTTTTCCTCTATGGATCTTGCCTACACAACTCTTCCTTGTGGCACCATGGCTGAAATTCTCCTCAAACCAAGCTTCCAATCAAATGTCGCCATTCCCTGAAATCTTTCTCAGGACTCGTGGACATAATTCATTGGATCTGATTGTGGACTTCCCTAGGGTTTTATTAACTGCCCTCTTTTGCCCCTAATCTCATCCTGACTTGCATTTCTCTTAGCTCTGTACACGTACTTCTTCCCCTAAATGTTATAAGCTCCTCTGGGGCAGTAAAGGTCTATTAAAATTTATGTTACTGGGATATCACACCATGACCTTCACACAGCATATATACATATATCTGCATATAAAATAATCTATATTGTTATATTTAATTACATTGTCTTATAAATCATTTATGTAGGTATCATTTATATTTATATAAAACTTGTGTCACCCTATGGATGGCAGTTGTGACAGTTGACAGTCAAGTAATCAGCCATGGGAATTGATTCTCAAAAGTTCTTTGCAGAATCTCTAACTAAATACATGGGTGGGAAGCAATGAGCGTAGTATAGACGAGCCGGCAGTATCACCACTAGTGAGAACTGCTCTCAGTTGCAGGAAGATGCAATCACCGTGCATGACATGGATAAGTATGAGAGTGAGGGTTACACTGTCAGTAACTAGAACTGAGTTGGAACAGGCTGCGAGTGAACTCAGATTGGCTTCAAGTAAGGAGTTTGTGGGGGAAAAACTGGAGCACGGTTCTAGGAGTGACTTCCTAAGCAAATGCTAAAGTGCCTGCTATAACTGCTTCCACTTGTGGGCCAGCAGATAGATAATTAGTCAGGTCCAAACAGAATTTGTTTCTCTTTATTTCCCTCATCCACCTATATGTCTCTTTATTTATGTTTACAACCAGATTGTAGATACCTTGAAAGCAGGGCCATCATCGATCATTCTACTTACTTCCTTATAATCCCTACAGAATTTTTATGTGGTTGATGTCTAATTTGTATTTTATCAGTTGCTGTCGTCACAATAAAGCTCTAGAGCCAGTTGCAAAAGCTCAGTGGCATACAACATTCAGTGCTTGTACTCACATGTTTGTGCATCAGGTGGGAAGGTGTGCTTCAGGTGCCACATTCTGAGGCCCACGCTGGAGTGGGCTGTGACTGGGACATGTTCTCATGGTGGTGTCAGGGAAATTCCCCAGGGTCAAATGGAAACATGCGTGCCTCGTAAGGTCTAGACCCTGAACTGACATATCACCATTTCTGTCTACATCCCAAGTAGCAAAGCAAATAGTGAGACTATGTCTAATATTAATGGGGCAGGGATGTTTGCTATTTCCATTGATCCACTATAGCATGTATTTACCGATCACCAGAGACATTTTTGAAGTCATAAAAGAAACAAGAGAACCCAAACTCTTCTTGTGGGCATATTGAGTTTACCAGAACTAAGGCTATGAGCACACTATTTCTAAACTTTAGAAATAAAATAGAGACAATCGGTGACAACGTGTGCTCCACAAAGTAGAAACATGCCTACAAATTTACAGAACTTTGCAGCACCGTTCTTGTTTTGTTTGGAATCATGCTTGGGCTATTTGCCGCAGTGGGAACAGGGCAAATTCTCTTGGCTGTAGCTATCGTTTCACTGGGAGACTGTTGTCCCCAATGAACATTTAATCCACTGGGAAGTTACTGCTTCCCAGGTTATCCACACTTTAATTTAAATGTTGCAAGATTAAAGAAGGATCTCGAAGTTGAATTCTGTTCAACATCTCATAGTCATTAAGTCATGAAATTGTGCAGCTGAACGCCTTCATGTTTTCTCCTGAATTTCTTATATTAGGAAAATTATAACTTGAATCAAGTATTGACAGGTTGGGTTGATGCCTAGGTGTTCGATAAAACTTATTGTGATTTTTTCTCTCCTTGAGCTGTGGGTACCATATAAATGTGTCACTGGAGGGAACCTCAGAGTCAGGAGGGTGTGCTTAGATGCGCTCATTAGCAAAATTCCTAGATTTGACTTTTGTGATGTTTTAAAATTCAGATATAATACTTTTCTGAAACTGTTCACAGAGGAGTTAATATGAGCTCGGATTTCTGAGGTCAAAAGTCAGGATGAGGGTATTGCTCCTCCTTCTCCTCCTCCTCCTCCTCCTTCCTCCTCCTCCTCCTCCTCCTCCTCCTCCTCCTCCTCCTCCTCCTTCTCTCTCTCTCTCTCTCTTCTCTCTCTCTCTCTCTCTCTCTCTCTCTCTCTCTCTCTCTCACACACACACACACACACACACAAACACACACACACTTCCTTCCCAAACTCAAATTCCCTTTATAAGTCTACAATATGCAGAGTTTGTTTTCAGCTATCTTTGATTCTTGGGAAAGCTATCTTGAATTCTTTCCCAAGTTTGTTTTGCATTATCACCTAGAGAATAATTAGAATAATAGGAACTTATGAGCTGGCAACCTAAATAGGGGGTAAAGTGCACCCAGAAATTTCTGCATTGGAGCCCAGCACTGGAGAAAGAGTGCTAGCCTTTGACTTCAGCCCTGCTCTGATTAAGAAGGAAAGGGCCTGGCTGTGCTGAAATGACCTGAGGGAAGTACCCTGGTAAGGAGTTATTATGGACAGACCTCAGGCTACACAGTACCCTGTATAGGGTGCTATGCCAAGTAGTGTAAATGATGGTCCTGCATAAGTTTCTGTCTTAATTCGTTTGTCAAATACTTTAACCATTTTAAAACTCGGGTAACAATGAGGTCCTAGTAAACAGGCATAAAAATCTGTGAGTAAAAACTCAGAAAGGCACTGCACATTTAAAAGGAAGTCCAGCTATAGGACTTCTCAGTACATCTCAGTTTGCGTGTTATTTACAACAAAATCAAACACACTCATGGTTATCTCCTTGAAACCTGGGTGGGGAAATCTGAAAAGGCCCTAGCAAGAAATGCTAACATCAAATTATTATTATTGTGGCATTATTATTGTGTATAAATCTTAAAAATTTAGATATTTTTATTTATTGTGTTGTCTTTATTTTAGCGAATATAAAAAATTATCCATTACTTGCGATTTTTCAGTTATTTCTTATCACTTAACTCCACCCATACATATTTTTCTGAAAGGCCTTAAGTTTGTCAATCATGAATTATATTCCCACATATCACACCACAGTGGCATAACATAAGAGTTCAGCCCAGAGACTCTTGGGCAAGAATTTCTGGATTCATATTCTGACTCTGAACTTTCGGGAGTCCAGCTTCAACGCAGTTATTTAATCCTTCTGTGCCTCCTTCTCTATCTTGAAAGTGAAGGATGATAGTACCTACGTAACAGGATAATTGTGATTATGAAATGGGTTAATGTATGCAGAGCACGCTAGAATACTGCCTGCAACCTGCACATGCTCAGTAATGTTTCCTACTGTCATTTTTGTAAACCTCGTGATAAATATGATTGACCTTTGTCTGGTGATATTCTATGTGCATTAACAAAGAGCAAATGATCACCTCCTGCTGCCATTTATTGCCATATGCTGAAGTCATTCACTCTGAGCCACATACTTTCTTAGGAAGACTTTTTGTTTATTTATTTCTAAATGTATATGTAACCTGAATTTCCCCAAACCTTGATTGTATATGCCTTGAGGTCACAGGACAATAATAATTCCAAATGCATAGAAATAATACAAATTAAAGCAGTTCTTCAGTGGTATTTTCTATATCCTGCGTACGGAAGACCTCAGTGCCTCTGAGGCCTCAAGGTCTGCTGCAGAGTTCCTAGTGCGGTCCTCTAGGGGGACACACTCCTCCCACATTCTTCTCCTGCTCGCTTTTACGGAAGTTCTTGTGATGTATGTAGCTGCTGGTACTGTGTATGAAAACACTGCTTCCTTTCCAAGAGGCTGGCTTCTGAAACCCTAGAGCCTTAGGCCCCAGAAGCACAAACAGTGTGCGGAGGTTTCTTTCACTGTGGATCAACCCACGGTGTAGGCAGTTGCGGGGTGCAACTACTCTTCCCCATTCTGCTCTGTGTGAGGTCACCTGCCTGTCAACCCAAAAATATTGTGTCCCCCAGGCCTAACACAAACGCACATCTCAGACTCCTCTGTTAATTAGAAACTTCTCATGATGTAGATATGTGGATTAATAACCCAATTTTATGCAAGAAATTGAGATTTCAGAAGTTTAAAGGACCGATCCATTAAGTGATCCTAAATGCCTGTTTAGCTCCATGACAGACATGTATCTTATCCATGTCTGCTCAACTGCTTTTGAGTAGCCTTTGTGTGTTAGTGAAAATACGCGTTGTGAGTCCTGCCTCTGCAGTGAAGTCAGAATTTAATCCCCCAGGATCCCTCCGGTGGAGATGCAGGATGTTATTTATGCTTCACCAATCAGACCACTCATCTAAGGCTCTGAAAGGGAGGTGAGCACTGGGCAGCAGGCTCTCCGGGGAAATTCTGCTCCGCTCTTGCAGGCACCACAGAAACATCTCTCTGCAGGGTGACAGGGCTTGCTGGCCTGAGATCCTCATAGAGAAGAGGCTGTGGTGCCAGCAGCATTTCTGCTTCAGCTGAGTAGGTCTCCTGATGTTTGATGGATCTGGTGCAGCAAACTAGGCGGGGTTCCCTCATCAGGCTAGTTTGGCAACATGGTTGCCGCATTAACCTAAAGCTCATGCCTTCCACGGCCATAGTTCTGTGCAGCCTGGTATCCTTCTAACAAATACCTTTACCTGGAAATTGTCAGAGTGAATTCTTAGTTTGCAACAAAAAATCTGACTAATATAAGTTCTATTTTGCCAGTTTTTACTACCTTTTATTTTTTTTTTTCTGTTAAAACTTCCTATTAGAGCTTCTTCAAAATTTTGAAAATTGCTGTTTAAAAACTTGGGGATAGGGTGATGTCAGCATTATGGCAGAGTAGAAGACCTCTTTGTATCCCCTCTTAAACTCACAAAAAATTGGACAACTGTAATTCAACAAAGAATACTCTTCTCATCACACAAACACATCTGAGACAGGTGGGAGCATAGGAATGAGCAGGGAAGGTAGAACAAGGAGAGGGGCAGAGATGGTGGCTGCCTGTACAATTCAGAGCATGCCACAGGCCCAGCTGATATAGTAGTAGTGGAGGAGTCTGGTTGCAGCTCTCACACTATGGCCTGGAGAGTAAGAAGGGCAGAATCAACATTCCTGTCTGAAAATTCAACTCCCCTTGCATCAAATCCCTGTGGCAGGGGTGGAGATGTGGCAGACTCATGGTAGCAATTGCTTGCAGAGAAGGAAAGCCGCTAGTGACTTCCGTTGCTGGCGAAGAGGCAAAGCAGCTTGTGGTGTCTATTGCTGGTAGAGTGACAAGGTCATTTGAGGTATGCATTGCTGGCAGAGAGTCAAGGCTACTTGCAGTAGCCATTGCTGGCAGGAATGCAAAGCTACGGGCTTGCAATGGCCATTATTGACAAACAGGCACAGCTGCAAAATTATGATTCTACCTCCTGTGCTCACCCCATTGCAGTGGAACCTGGTAGAGGTTGGACTTGGTTGAGGCAGCTGATATGCCTTGGTTAGCACAGTGGCTGGTAGCCATTGGTAACAAGCAGGCAACACCTGGAGCTCACAGATCCAGACCCCCATCATCCGCCATCGAGACTAGGACAAACCGGGTACAAAGGGGATGACCACCACCCTGGGAAATATGTGGCATTTTCCAAAACTTAAGCAACACCTCCCCACCAAGATTCTGGAGGTGCCAGTGGTTCAGGTAAAGCAAACACAAGAATAAACTGACTCCATTAGGTAATGGGTATACCAGAAGATGAAAGGGAGCATGGGACAGAGAGTCTACTCATAGAAATAATTGATGAGAACTTCTAAAATGTATGGAAGGAGTTAGACATTCCAATACAAGAATCCAATAGAACACTTAACTCTCTCAAACCAAAAAGACCTTCTCCAAAATACATTATATTAAAATCATCAAAGGTTAATGACAGAGAAAGAATTATCAAGTCCGCCGGGGGTTAGGGAGTAGGGAGGGAATAACCCACAAAGATGTACCATTAGATTAACATCAGATTTTTCAATAAGAACCTCCCAAGCCAGGAGAGAGTGAAAGGAAGTATTCAAAATATTGAAAGACAGAAATGGCCAGTCAAGATTAATATATCTAGCAAAGTTATACTTTAGATATAAAGGAGAAATTGAGGTTTTTTCTAACAAAAGCAGAGAGGATTTACCACCACAATCCTGCATTACAAGAAATGTTGAAAGAGCTCTTTTACGGGAAACAAAAGGACAAAACTATATACATCTTTGCATAAGATGATAGACAAAAACAGGATGGTGCCACTCTACTTCAGAATAGGATGTTAAACAATGGTACCATAAAGTTTAAAGGGAATACAAGCATTAAAAAATAAGTATAACTACTGCAATGTGGTAATGAACGCAAAACACAAAAAGGGATAATTTGTGACAATAACAACATAAAAGGGAAGAAGAAAAGGACTGAATGTATATGGGTGAATGAAGATAAGTTGTACTCAGAAAAAAGATCATTGTATATATGAGACATTTTATACAAACTTAATGGTAACCACAAAACAAAATCCAGAGCTGAGACACCAAACATATAAAAGAGCAATTAGAGAAAAAAAAAATCATAGGAAACCATCAAACAGAAGCACAAGGAGCAAGAAACAATGGAGATACAGAGAAACCGGAAAACATAAGATAAAATGGCAGTATTAAGTCCTCATATATCAGTAATCACCCTAAATGCAAATGGATTGAACTTACCAATAAAAAGGCACAGTGTAGCAGGATGGATTGAAAAACAAGATCCAACAATATGTTTCCTTCAAAAGACTCATCTCAGCCCCAGAGACAAACGCAGGCCCTCAGTAAAGGAGTGGAAGATTATACTACAAGCAATGGCAGCCAGAGAAAAGCAGCTATAGCTGTACTTAGACAAATTAGATTTCAAGATTTTTTTTTTAAAGGTAACAAGAGCAAAGATGGACATTTTAGAATGATTAAGGGGGTAATTCATGAAGAATATGTAAAACTTATCAGTGTATATGCACCCAACTTGAGAGCACCAAATTATGTAAAGCAATTACTAACAGACTGAAAGGGAGAAAGTGGCAAATATAACATTACACCATAAAGAAATAGAAAAATAAGAACAGACAAAACCCAAAGTCAGTAGAAGGAAGGGAATAATAAAAATCAGAGCAGAAATAAATGAAATACAGAAAAAAAAAAGAAAGTAGAAAAAGTTAATGGAATGAATGTCTGTTTTTTTGAAAACCATAAATAAAATTGACAAACCTCTAGCTAGACATACTTAGGTAAAAAGAAAATAATCAAATAAGATCAGAAATGAAAGAGAAGTTACAACAGGTAACACAAAAATACAAAGGATTGTACAAGAATAATCTGAAATGTTATATGCCACAAAATTGTACAAGCTAGTAGAAATAGACACATTCTTAGAAGCATAGAACCTTCCTACAATGAGTCATACAGGTTTAGAAAACTGAAATAGACTCATCGCTATCAAGGAAATTGAAACAGTAATTAGAAACCTCCCACTAAACTATTGTCTGTGTCTATGAGTTCTTGTTTCTCATAGTTTAGTGGTTACCAGAGGGTAAGGGGGGTGGGAGGTGGGAGATGAGGGTAAGGGGGATCAAATATATGGTGATGGAAGGAGAACTGACTCCGGGTGGTGAACACACAATGGGATTTATAGATGATGTAATACAGAATTGTACACCTGAAATCTATGTAATTTTACTAACAATTGTCACCCCAATAAATTTTAAAAAAGAAAGAAAGAAAGAAACCTCCCAAAAAGGAAACATCTGGGATTAGATTTATTCACTGTTGAATTCTACTAAATATTCAAAGATTTAATACCATTCCTTCTCAAACTTTTCCAGAATATTAAAGAAGAGGGAACACTTCCTAACTCATTTTATGAGGCCAACATTACCCTGATACCAAAAACAGGAAAGGACATCACAAAAAAAAAAAAAAAAAAAAAAAAAAAAAAAAGAAGAAGAAGAAGAAGAAAAGAAAGAAAATTGCAGGCCAATATCTTTGATGAACACAGATGCAAAAATCCAAAACAAAACACTGTTAAATCTAATAGAACCGCACATTAAAAGGATAATATGCCGGTCAGTGAAATTAGGTTTGTGAACTTTCCACCACATAAGCGCACGGTGGAAAATTCATAAACTTAATTGTTCGAATTCGTACATCATGATCAAGAGGGATGCAAGGAATGCAAGGAGGTTCAACATCTGAAAATAAATGCTAGAAAACACGTTAACAAAATAAAATAGAAACCATATGATCATCGCAATAGATACAGAAAAGGCATTTGACAATATTCCACATCCCTTTATGATAAAAAAAAAAAAAAAACACTCACTAAAATGGGCATAGAAGAAAAGTAACTCAATCTAGTTAAGGCCATATATAAAACACCCTTAGCTAACATCATACTCAATGGCAAAAAAAAGAAAGCTTAAGATCAGGAACAAAACAAGGATGGCCACTCTTGCTTCTGTTATTTAACACAGTACTGGAATCCTGGTCAGAGCAATTATGCAAGAAAAAGAAATAAATGGAACCCACATTGGGAAGGAAGAGCTAAAACTGTCACTGTTTGCAGATGACATGATTTTATATATAGAAAATCTGAAAGACTCCCCCCAAAATAAAAAATAAAACAATACCAAAAAAACAACGGTTAGAAATAATTTAAAAATACACTTAAGTTACAGGACATAAAAGTAATTTACAAAATCTATTGCATGTCTGTGTACTAACAATGGACTATCAGAAAGAGAGATCAAGAAAACAATCCCATTTACAATCACAAAAAAATGAATAAAATACCAAGGAATAAACTTAACAAAGGAGGTGAAGGACCTGTACATGAAAAACTACAAGACATTGTTGAAAGGAATTGAAAGAGACACACAAATGGAAATATATTCTGTACACATGGGTTGGAAAAATTAACGTCGTTAAAATGCCCATATTACTTAAAGCAATCTATAGATTTGATACAATCCCTATCAAAATCCTGATGTCATTTTTCACAGAAATACAACAAAATATCCTCAGGTTTGTATGGAACCATAAAAAATGCTGAATAGCCAAAGCAATCCTGAGAAAGAAAGAACAAAGCCAGAGGTATCATATTCCCTGACTTCAAGCTATACTACAAAGCTGCAGTAATCAAAACAGCATGGTATTGGTAGAAAAACAGACACAGTAACCAATGGAATAGAGAACCCAGCAATAAACTCACACATATATGGACAACTAATTTTTGATAAAAGAGCCATGAATATACAATAGAGAAAGGAAAGTCTCGTCAATAAATGGTGTTGGGAAAATTGGACAGACACATGCAAAAGTATGAAACTAGACGACTACCTTTAGTACACAGAAATTAATTCAAAATGGAATAGAGACTTGAACATATGACCTAAAACAATAAAATACATACAAGAAAACAGGCACTAAAATTGAACTTTGACTTAGGACTTTTTGTGAATTTGACCCAAAGACAAAGGGAAGTAAAAGCAAAAATAAATAGATAAGACTAAATCAATTTAAACTGCTTCTGCACAGCAAAAGAAACCATCAAAAACAAACAAACAGAAATAAAGGCAACCAACCAAATGGGAGAAGATATTTGCAAATGGTACCTCCAATTAGGGGAGAATATACAAAATATATAAAGAGTTCACACAACTCAACAACAAAGAAAACAATTTGATTAAAAGAAACTGGGCAGAGGACCTGAATAGACAGACACTCTTCCATGGAAACATACAGATAGCCAACAGACATATGAAATGATGTTCAACATCACTATTTTTTAGGGAAATGCAAACCAAAGTACAATGAGATACCACTTCACACACGTTGGAATGGCTATTATCAAAAAGACAAGAAATAAGAAGTGTTAGAGAGGATGTAAGAGAAAGAGAATCCTCATACACTGTTGGTGGAGATGTAAGTTAGGCAAACACTATGGGAAATTGCGGGGAGGTTTCTCAGAAAAATGTGAATGGAACTATGATATCATTCAGCAATTCCTCTTCTGTGTATTTACTCAAAAAATATGAAAACATGTATTAGGAAACAACCTAAGTTTCCAGTGATGGATGATTGGATAAAGAAGATGTGGTATATATACACGATGGAATACTCCTCATCCATAAGAAAAATAAAATATTGCCATTTGTAACAATATGGATGGATCTTGAGTATATTATGCAGAGTGAAATAAGTCAGATAAAAAAGGACAAAAAAATATGATTTCACTCATATGTGGAATAGAAAACAAAAGTAACAAACAAACTAACAAAAATACTCATACTGAGAGACAACTGAATGGTGGTTACCAGAGGGGATTGAGGGTGGGGGACGGTTGAAGGGGATAAAGGTCAAATACATGGTAACGGAGGAAACTAGACTTTGGGTTGGGAGCATGCAACAGAGTGTACAGATGTCAAATTATAAGCTTGTACACCTGAAAATTATATATGTTACTAATCAACATCACTCATATACATTTAATTTAAAAAACAAAACAAAACAAAACAAAACAAAAACTGGTGATAGAAATCAGGAAATGCCTTGATTTACTCCAGGCCTTTACATTGACGGTATGCTCTTCTCCACGCAAATTCCTCCCTGCCTTTAAGTATTGATCAGAATTTATCTTTTTTATGAAGTTCCACCCTGACCACCCTAAAATTGTAGCACGCCCTTCTTCACAACACAACTTACCCTTACATGGCCTAAAGTATTGTTTCTATAGCCCTATGCTTTTCTAAATACTGAAATTATTTATTTTTATTGTCTACTCCCCATAGTTACATTGTACATATTTGAGGGCATGTTTAACTTGCTTGTTTATTTGTTTTGGTGTTTAAGTGAATTAGCCCAGGTGTCTAGAATAGTTATGGGAGTACTATAGATCTTCAGTAATATTCGCTGGATGAATATATGTAATATGTATATAAAATTACATATATGTAGATATGATACTGAAGATCAATTACATATTATAATATACATATAATATGTTATAATATGCATTATATATTATACTATATATGTAATATATATAGTATAATATATAGGATATATGTATCACATGTAGTATTACATATATATATATATGTGTATATATATATATATAAAAATAATATATATGATGCTTTGTTCTCTCACTTTTGAAAGAACTTTCTATCAGGAGAAAATAAATTCAATTTCTCCAATGGACCAAATTCACAGCTAGGGTATAGATTCTCTCCCTACCTACATCTGTAGAGTCATGAATTAAGGCCAATATGTCCCACCTTTAATCCTCAGTTTCCACATGTGTCGTGCTCCATCTAGTACTCCACAGAGAATGAAATACAAAGACAGGACACCTGAGAGGAAAATTTAGCAGCCAACCTCTGCTTTCAGACGCGTGTGTGTGTGTGTGTGTGTGTGTGTGTGTGAGTTTTCTTCCCCCCCTTCCTTTCTCCTTGCCCATTAACAGTCAGTCGGTTACAACAATTTGCAGACTGTATCGTATCGCCAGACATGAGAAGGGGGCCGCAAGCTTCCGAGGTATAAGACACGGATGAATTCAAAACAATACAAAGCTTTTGGCTGCTGATGGGACCTTAAGGGGCTTCAGACACCAAATAAGAATTAGTGAAACTACTAGAAGGTGGTACATGTACCAGCGCTCTGCACAAAGTGGTTTTCCAGAACTCATACCATTAATAATGATATTGTTAATATGATTACAACCCGGGTTTAGCCCATATACAAAAATAGTCCATGGTAACATTGAACTTTACTATTTGATATGGATTCTAGATTATGGGGGAGAGATCTGGGCAGCACTAGAAGAAGGGAAAGGTGGAGAGATACTTTCTCATTTTTTGGAGCCAAAGCCAACATGGGCAAACATATTCAAGCACGCAATGGTTTGGACTCACACACTGAGTAGATCCACCTAAGCTTACCCCAGTCCTGAAAGAGCTTTATGCTCTGAATAAACCCACCTTCTCTCTAGGCCACTTGGGTGCAGCTTATGTGAGTTAGGATTTAGAATAGGGGTGTCCAAACTTTTTCAACGTTTTTTTATCAAGGGCCATATGTGGTAAAATACATAAACAGCCGGGCCACTCACTCGAGGTGAAGTACGTATTGCCTCACCTGGTTTATTTAAGTAAACTAAACGTATTTTTGGAATTCGCTGCGGGCCAATTAACAATGGATTGCAGACAGCAGTTGGCCCGCGGGCTGCAGTTTTGACACCCCTGATTTAGAAAGCAAGCAATTCATATGAAATAGTGCTCAATGATTTATAGTTGTTTGAAACTAGGGAAACTGATTCACCATTTATAATAGTTCTTTCTTTAAAAAGACACTGACTAACAGACATCTCTAACTGGAATTCTAGCTTTAAAAGATAACAAATGGGCTTGAATAACATTTTAGGCAGAATGAAGAGTAACAGTTTTGCATGAGTCTAGTCCTTCAGGCTGTCTGGCCCTGGTAACCACCCCTAAGATACTTGTGGTTTTCATAGCACCTTCACCATCTTTTTCTCATGACCTACATATTCTTGGAAAATCCACATTGGCATTTCTCTTCTTTCATGTCTCAGTGACTTTCATGGGACATTAGCAGTGAAAGAAATTCAGGGAAAGTTGTTGCTATTTGTACAGATGCATAATTTGTAAATTATATGTTTGTAAATCAGGAGCTATATAAAAATCAAATCCTGACTAGGCAAAATTTCACCATAGTAGCATTCTCAGACAATATTATTATTGTATTGTATTATTATTCTACTTTAAAATGGCAAATTTTGAAAAATGCTCCCTAATAAATATTTCTTTCATTTTCAAAATATATATTAAGTGGCTGTTATACGCGTATACTCAACAGAAACAAAACAGCAATTTCCAAAGGGAACCTAGACCTAACCCCATTCAGCTTAACGATGTATTAAGCGTCTCCACCTTGCCCACACCTGTGGTTTTGGATACATTATCATCTTATGGATAATAATTTTAATCTACTGAAGTATTTCCAGTCATAAAAAAAACAAAAATCTCCAACGGATTTTACTAAATTTTTCATGGAAAGAAATTGACAAAGCCAAGACTCAAAATCAGTTTGCAAACCAGAAATTGGAGGTTACAGACCAGCCTTATATGTGTTAAATACGGTGTTCAGAAGGATTATTTTCCCTTTGGTATTTTCAAAAAAAATAATTTTTGTGTCTATATATTAAATGTTTTGCTCTGAAATCTGGCCCACTTTACTCAGTTGTGATACTTGTCTGATTTGGTAAGCATTTAAGTTTGTAACTCTGTCTCTGAACATTGTGATTAATCAATATCCTACTAGTGAATACTTTCCATGAATGTGTTGGTTATATGTGCATATGTATATAGGCATAGATATCTATAAATATGCAGAGGGTGCCAAAAAATGTATACACGCTTTAAGAAAGGGAAAAAAAAAACTGTATTAAAATGTAATACTCGATATATACCAATAACAAAAGATGAACACAAGTCATGTTTGACTTCTGCAATTACAAGAGGTGCTCAAAGTGGTTACCATCAGCATAATTTTAATGCAGTTTTTTTTCCATTCTTAAAATGTGTATACATTTTTTTGGCACCCTATGTATATGTATGTATATATAAACATGTATAGATATATAGATATATAGAGAAAAACACAGAGAAAGAAATAAAAAAAGAGAGGGAGGAAGGGAGAAAAGGAGGGAGGGAAGAAGAGAGAGAGAGAGAGAGAGAGAGAGAGAGAGAGAGAGAGAGAGAGAGAGAGGAAGGAAGAATAGCAGAGAGGAAGGATAGATGTGTATTCTTCAAGACATTTTTATTTTAGTTTCTGTGCTACCTGCTGTGCTATTCCAGGCTTGCTCCACTCTGACCTGTGAAATCCCTTGTTTTCTAGATGGAGTCCCATTTACCTGGTGGATTGGGCGGTCCAAGGAGAGGCACCCTTACTGGGGAGGTGCTCCTCCTGGAGTTCAGCAATGCGAATGTGGCCTGGATGAGATTTGCCTGGATATTCGACACTTTTGCAACTGTGACGCTGACAAGGATGAATGGTAATTGGAATCATGATTCCTGCCGTTGGGGAGGAAGCATGTTAATAAGACACATAACATTTCTCCTAAGAGAAAAGAACATGGATGAGACATTCAGTATGAACTTGGGCTCCTTAAGGAATGTGATAGTTTTTAACTGAAAATTTCCAGTGCTAGTACTTTTATCGCTTTTACTGAGGTTTGTAACATAAAGCACTTTGTCCCATCATTGCCTCCTTATATTCTGAATCAGCTATTTTAAACAAAGAAATGATATGTAGTATTTAGCTTTGTGATTTAGTCAGTGTTTCTCTAATGCACGGAGTACAGGTGTTAGGAGAGAATGTTGGAGACAGGGATGTGTAATTTATACAGACTATTTCTTCATCCTTGCATTCCCGCTGATGTTTCAATCACCAGCCTACCTCATTACCGCCAATAAAAATATAGCAAAGGGAATTTATATTTAACGAGCATCTATTTGATCCAATAACAACCTAATAATTCCTTATAATTTTCTCAGTTTTTCGTCTTAAGGTTGAGGAATGTGGATTGGAAAGAAGTTAAATAAATTTCCCAAGGTCACACACATCGATTGGACAGATCTAGAATTTGAACACGGGTATAGCTGAGGCCAGAGTCTCTCACGCTCCCACACCAAATGACCTATCAGATACAGTTTAGTTTCTTCCCCCATGTCTGTAACATCTACTTTTCCTTTGTTCCCCAGGTGAACGGCTTGTTTTTCACTGTATTGATTACAAAAAATAATGCACACATCATTTCCAACCCACTTTTGTTTTGACTGAATTTAACGCATCCTTTAGTTTTGGCTTTGTAATTTTGCTTGCTTCATCAAATGCTGCTCCATATAATTAGGAATTTCTATGTCAAGCCGCTTTCAACCCAGTTAAAATGTATTTTCAGTACTTTTCTTTCACTTTTAAACAGGAGGAACTGTTTCAAATAAAATTTAAGGTTGAGTTAAAACCTCATTTTTGTGAGGAAAGGACCAAATCTTTGTTTCCATCAGGTTTTACTAGATGG
The DNA here is from genome assembly GCF_004115265.2 of Rhinolophus ferrumequinum. Classification (NCBI taxonomy): domain Eukaryota; kingdom Metazoa; phylum Chordata; class Mammalia; order Chiroptera; family Rhinolophidae; genus Rhinolophus; species Rhinolophus ferrumequinum. The sequence continues at coordinate 94,529,397 of NC_046291.1, read as the reverse complement.
ACCACTCTTTCAGAATGCTGTAGGGCTGCTTGGACCCCAAGGCAAGTTACTTGGGTACCTTTTCCTAACCTAGAAATATTCACATATGTTAATTCAGATGAAGTTGACTGAAGGTAGGATGGAGTCCCCGTTTTTTGCCTTCCCCCCTTTACCCTGCAGTGACTTCCATCATAGTATTATGGATGCCTGCAAATCCAATGTTCCTAATGGAGACTATGTCTCTTTTAACATTATGTCCCTCAAGACCTACTCCTGTACAGTAGAAATTCAGTGGTAGTTAGATGAATAGATGCATTTAGAAGATCTTTGAGGAGAAGAAGTGATCAAAAAATGGCATCTATAAAGTTGAGAGCTATATGTTGAAGGGTTACACAGTTGTATTGCCAGGAAAACATGTTCAAAATTCTCTGCAACCAGAAGCTTAAATTTACTCTTTTCTTAAATTGTTTAAATTTCATTCATTATACAAGATATTAGAAATTTACAGATGCACAGACTTGAATGGAAACATCTTCATTTCATTGTGTATAATCACTGAAGTTGTTATTGGAAGTAGAATATAAAAAGTTATTGGGAAGATGAAGTGTTTTCCTAATTACCTTCAACTCTCACTCTTTTTATTTTGGGGTGAATTTTGATCTTTGCTTACTGTCTCATTCCCTATGGTGTAGCCCTTTCATATACAGCCCTTTCCATACTGCCTTCATGCCTTTCCTTCCTAGGGAACAACTGACCAGGGCTGAGTTTAATTTGCTGAACCCTGAGAGGCAGTGGTGGAGAATGGCATCACATCACTTAGAAGGAGAAGATGAGACTATCATGTTGAGTTACCTCCACACTCTTTTAAACAGCACTTTCCATTGATCATCGCTTCTCTTCGGATTGCAGCTTCTTCCTCCTTTGACTTGCTCACTAGTTCACTGAACTTTGAACCCCTCATATGTTGACTTAACTTCATCATCTAGGCTATACTTAGAAGAACTCTTCAAAACATCTTTTCCTTAAACTCTGGGGCCATCAATATGTCTATCAGCAGAGTTATTGCATATTTCATAACCCTTCCTGTTTCCTTTAGAGCCAGGGGGAAGCCCCATCACCTGCCACTTTCGGTGGCAAGTGACCTCTATTAGGGCATTAGCATTCAATTTTAGATATAGGTTTTGTTCAACAATGAACCTCCCAAAGATCAAGAGAAATGATTTGACCTTCCCTTCGTAAAGATGCCTACTCCATGCAGGGGCATACCAGAGGAACATGTTAGGTATCTCGGGGCAAAAATCAGCTGAGATGGGGACGTCCATTCTGTCACTGTCATGAGGGAGCAGAGGCTGAGATTCTGAATTAACTCTTTTGGGTTTCACTCATTGTCTTAGGACAAGTCATAGTCTGTCGTGAATGATTCTGGAAAATAATTTGTTATAGAAGCAACTGTATGTACTAACTGTATGCACTACTCCATCTGACATTTTCACATGTTTACCAAGTGCCTACTGTGCACCAGACAGGTAGTCAATCCACTGTGCGGAGAAAGTCAAGAGCGTTATAGTCCCTGACCTTGAGGGATATGCAGCACAGTAAAAAAGAAAAAAGCTAGTTAGTTAGCAATACATGGACCAGTGAGATGAATTTTGTAATAAAGATAAACGTAGATAGTCCCAGAGTTAGAGAGCATATGGGCTTAGATTAGTTAGATTTCAAGGAAAGGGGTAGATTTCGAAGAATCAGAAGTCACCTAAGGTTAGTTTAGTACAGGTAGGTGAAACCTCTGTGTGCTCAGACAGGGAAATGTGAAATAATATCAAAATCACCCAAAATTTACCCAAACACAAGTATGTAGGTATGGCTGTTGCACAGTTTTCATGTGAAGAATTTATAAGAGATGAAGGCAGGGAAGGAAGTCAAATCCAGATCATAAAGCTCCTTGTATGTAAAAGAACAATGAGAAAGCTTTGTAAAAAGGATTGCAGAAATAGACTATACTTTCAGATATAAAACACAGCAGAGCCTAGTGGAAATGCACTCATTTTTATTGATTCAAATCTATTATTTACTGCACAAGAAAAAGTACCAAAAGAAAAAAAATAACAAAATTGTGAAGTAGTTAATCATGTTACTTAACATTTTTCAGCCTCATTCTTTGTTAACGTGATCAATCTGGCTTTCCACATATTTCAGATTTTTGTTTCAGACAATCATGCCCCTTTAAGTATCACTGTTGCTCCTAAGAAATCTCAGATATTTTTCCCTTGTAAAGTTTCCTTAAGTCTCTGCTCTTGGTAAAGTGAATCTGAAAACTGATTTGGGCTGCTATACCATCTAGTAGATAGCAGTTTAATATATTACAATTCCTAGATAATGTCACTTAAAAATGTTAATCTATCATACACTGAAGTTTTCTTATTTTTTAATCTATCTCATATAATCACCCCAACAACCCTTGAGGTTGGTTCATAATCTCCTTTCCCCAGAAAAGGAAACTGAGGCTCTGAGCTGATAAATGGTTAAGGTCACATGACTAAAAGGGCAGAGTTGGGTTCCAGCTGAATCCAAGTTTGCTCTTGCTGACTACACCAAAGAAGCTGCTACGTTGGGATTTTGACTCATGGCAGCCAGTGAGACCTCTCCCTGGGCCTCTCAAGTCACATCACAGCAGTGTGTGTCTTTCTTTTTGCAATGTCAGGCTGTTCAGTGTCATCTACCTTCTAAGCCTCTGGTAATTGATAAAACTTTAGTAAACCTCCATCACTGAATAATGTGTGCTCATATATTTCAATGAGACCTAAATAAAGGAGGAAAAGGAGTGTTCTGAGTATGGGTTAAACTGAGGCAGCTCATAAAATGGATATGGTTGGAGGGAGGAAAAAAGAAGTCACTTAATGAAAACCAAAAGCACAGTCCCTTCCTAGAGTTAAGGGAAGCCCCAGTAGACATCTAAATCAGGTGTACTATGGAGTCACTTTTCTAGGGGTTTATACCCCAGCCAAAGAATCAAGCAGGGAGGAAAAAAGAAGAAATGAGAAAACTTGTCATGAATAACAGTTTCATAGTCAATGATTGTTTGCAAAGGAACTTCTCTCTTCAACTTAGTGATTCAACCTATTGAAATCCTCCTTATCAGGTATTTTCTTATCTAACTACTTTGGACTGATGGACTGTTGAAAGGAGGAAAGAAAACCAGTGATAGATTCAGCATGGAGATGCTAGTACAGGAAAGTATTGGGTTGTGTGGAAAGTGGAAAAACCATCATCCCTATGGAGGGATACTAATAGAGGTACAAGGAATGATTGTAGATGGATATAAAAAAAAATGATAGCGTATGATTACAAACCATGGTTGTACAGGGATACAAAGGGTGGTTTGGGTGGCAAGTTGGAGGAGGCAGGTAGGTGGTCCAAAATGTGCCTCTTGATGATGGCACGTGGGCCAAATGGCGGTTTTCTCATTCAAACATCCAGGTGGTACTAAAGTAAAGCGCTCTTGTATTTATAAGAAAATGCAGACATATTTATTTGATTTTTAGTAATTCAGTTCTTTGCTCTTCCTACACACTTGTATAAAGAGATGTGGCACAAAATAGAGAATGAAAGTGATGTAAGGTTTAAATTCTGATACGTTTAAACATTTTGCTATAGATTTGTTTTCTCCTGGTTATCAAAGTGTAGTTAGAAGTGATCACTCTGCTCCAAAAGTTATCTTTCTATACATTTTTTTTCCACTTTTGTTATTGGTGTCTAATCCCGTCGTAGGACCTTAATCTCCACAAAAGCCCTTCATTTCTTTCCCATGAGAATGAATGAGACAATTGCATTTAGGAGGAGGATGCTGGATACATACAAGGGGTTTCGGGCTTGGCTGTTTCCTCATAGAGGCTGTTCATTGATCTCTCAGACCTTCTTTGATTTCCTCAAGACCTCCACCCCTGACATTGCCAGGCGTGGTTCAGTGAGGGTTCTTCATACTTGGTAATATCCGAGATATTACCAAGAGGATTCTGACTCTTGAGAGAGAGAAAGGGATCACCTCAGTACACACTAAGGCTTTAGCTCATCAAAAAAAAATATAATACAATTTCTGCTTGTTGAATTTTGTTATTTTTAAATCTGTTTATGAACTAGTCCACTAGTTACTGAGTTTTAGAAGTGACTTTGCCCCAAGCAGGCAGAAATTATGAATTTCATATGGGGTTTTACTCACTCGGTCCCTGAAATTTCACATGCACCTAGCAATGTAATGAAGCCATTACCTCATGTTGGAGAGAAGTATGCTTGGCACATGGTATGTCCTACATGCATTAACTGTTGAGTGAATTAATGAAAAAATAATAATCAGTAGAGTTATTTCCCTTCTCCCCAGCCTCTCTTCTGGCCAAATGTGCTCTCCCTCCACTTGGTAGTTACAATCAGCTGTTTTAGTCATTAAATTTTCACTTAAAGTATATATACCGGAGCAACTTGATACTGGCATGTTTACACTAATGATCCCAAGACTGGATTTCAGATTGTTTTTTGTTTTCAGACAGAATGTTTGTAGTGTGTCTGTTTGGAGACATAGGAGGCATCGCACACTCAAGAAGAAACAATGCAAAAATATAGAAAAAGAACTTATAACCAGAAGTTGATAATACAAAAACCAACATATCACATCATTATCTTATAGAATTCTAGATGGAATAAAATAGTTTATATTTTGCCAGGGGTAGCATTAAGAAGTTTATTTGTTTTTTTGTTTGTTTGTTTTCATTTAATGATACCACCATCCTCTCATCTATTGGGAAAATAACTAATATTATATAAACAATTTAAGACCTGTTGGTTCTACAAAAAACAAAACAAAATACATAGCTATAAAATACTCCTTTTTTATTCTTAGTGGAAACAATTAAAAATGTAATCTGTCAAGCTGTACAAATATACTATTTCTAAATTATCTGTGGAGTCGTGTTACTTAGGTAATTGCAAAGTTGTGAGTACAGATAGAAATCAAAGTCAGTATCAAGACTGAGAATTTGCATTTTTATAGTATATTTTTACAACAATTTGATTTGGACTATTATCATATACCAAAATATTATAATTCAACTTAAATGTGCAATAAGATTCTGGCTTCTATTTTAATTTCCCTACTTAATGCTAAGGATGTAGCATTACTTATCTAACAATAGCAAACTACTCTATAAGTTCGCTTACAATTGTCAGTTTTGATCCACCCAATTTAGGTGTCTGTATTTAATAATGCATAAGGGAAGTGTTTTCCGTTTTTTTTTTTTTTTTTCTTTCTTAATTTTAGGAGTTTTTATTTAAAAAAATAGATACATCATCATTGCAAAAATTTAAATATTTCAGATTATTTAATTTAAAAAGTAGAAGCTCTTCCTTTACCACCACTTGGAATCATCTCACTTCTGCCCCATATGTAAAATCCAACACCTAGAAATAATAGTTGGGCATGTAGGGTACTTCTACATATAAATATCTTCCTACACATATACCATATTTATTAACATGTAAGTTTGTTTTTTCTTTACTAAATATGAGATTGTATTAATCACATTATTCTGCAACTTGCTTTTTCCACATAAAATATGTCTTGAGGAGCTTTTACTTGGCATCATTAAATAAGCATGAAAATCAGTGCCCCTTGCCCACTGTCATGGCTAAAGTACACCCCATAGTATAGTTTTATCGTTACACATTTTGCCACTCCTTTATGATAAACCTTTTACGTGTAAGTGATTTTCCAGCATTAGAAAAAAATGCTGCAATGAATACTTTTGAATCTTGATTTACACTTTTTTCCACTTTCAAAATTATTCTTTCTATTGCATAGATTCCTAGCTTAGAGTTGTTAAATAACCCACTTTTCTATTTTGATAGACGTGGCCCAATTGCTGAAGGGCCTTAGGACTATGTACAGACCACAGGGGAGTCAGTTCAGAACTGGTGGCCCTGACTCAGGGGGGAAATGGTCCAGACCCTGAGGAGAGACCCGCACCCCAGGGGTATGCAGAACTCACTAGAGTCAAAACAAGGCTACACAGGGAGACATTAGTGACAACCTCTTTTTGCTCAGAACTTGCTGGAACCCTTAGCCAGGTGTCGAGAGCTCTGATGGAACCCCGGTGATACTGTGTTCTTCCTCATGTTGTCTCTCTGAGTTTGTCATTTCTACCATGCCTGGCACTGCTTCCAAAGTCCGTGGAACACTCTCAGCAAATTGCAAATAAATCCCATTGTCTCTGCATTTTTTTCAAAGCATAGAGTCTTTATCATTAAGAAGAAGGAAGAGGAGGGAGAAAAGCAGGAGGAGGAGGAGGAGGGAGAGAAATAGTTCTACTTCCTTTGCAAATACGCCATATACCATATAGGGTTTTAGTGAAAACATTATGAGCTAATACGTGTAATACACACAGAACACACACAATTGTAACTACTTTGGCCGGCAGCACCCTCATTGTCTAGATGTATGATGTAATTGATCTCTAAGTAATATTTTATTATGTAATGGGATGATCAAATCCTGGATTTGTCACTTATCAACAATAGAGCCTAAATCACTTAGCCTCCCTGAGATTCAGGTTCCCGTTTTATTAAAAAATAAATATATATGTATATACACACACACACACACACACACACACACACATACATATCTGGGGAGAACAGGCTGAGTTAGCAATAATTTGTACATCTAACAGATGTACCATATATTTCGTTCTCAAAAATGTGCTAGGCATCATTTTTATTATTCTTTCTATTTTATAGTGTCTTACACTATGAGGCAACATTTATTTATTAAAAAATTAAACTAATTTCTAAGAAAAGTATAAATATATGCAATAGCATAAAGAATTAAATAGCATACCACAACAATCAAAGGTATCATTCAGCCATCAAACTCTAGGAGAAATGAAAACAGAACACTGAAGGCCCCTCCCCCAAACATGGCTGCCCTCTGAAAGTTCACTTAATGGATGGGTCTGCCCACAATAGAAATAAGATTGTGTGTAAATGTGTAACCAAAGAGTTTGTGGACTCCCAGAACCCCTGTCAAGGTGACCCTGTGGAATCTCAGGGAACATAGGCCTGGAAAATGATTGCAAATTAGTAAACTGAAACCTAATCAATTGAATTGTATCTTGTGTGGAGAAAACCTGTGTGAACAGAGTGGGGACAGTCCGTCTGAGACTCAGGAGGACAGTTCAAGGACTCAGGGCTTGTGCTGTCACCCCAGGACTGCCCTAAGAAGATGCAGACTAAATGTGGGAAACGACAGCTTCCACTCACACTCACCAGAGAGCTGCTCTCTGTGGGAGTGAGACCTGGCCTGCAGGACAGGAGTGTGCTGGTTTCAGTGAAGGCTCTGCCCTTCGACTCCTGGGCTCTCCACGTGCAAATGATGCACCCTGAGAAATTTAGCCATCCCTTCCGAGCCCTAGATTCCTCTCCTATACAAGGCAGGGAATGCTTATAACAGCATCACAGGGTTGTTCTGAGAATTAGATGAGATAAGCTTCAGTGACCTGAGGTTGTCAGACGAACCCCAGAGCCACCAGTAGGTTTCAGAAAGAGAGGCCCCAACTCAAGCAATGCCTCGAGCTTACGGATCCTGGTCTTCAGAATGAACTCCTCTCTGTAAAAGGCCATTGTCATACGGGGCGGCCAGTGGGGTCTCAGCTCCCACTCCCCCCATAAGAATGCAGGACATGGCTAGGCCAAAAAGGAACCCCCACGGAGCCATAGGTAGGGGACTCATACCACTATGGTCTCACTGGAGGCTGGATTCACACGACGTGCGACCTGCTGTCCACTTTTCTGCCTGCCAACCGACCGACTCCCCTCGACTCACCAACCAGTGCAGCCGCGGCAGTTATATCAGTGGCCAATTGGCTAACCGGCTACAGCTGACGGCCAACTAGCCACAGCTGATGGCCATCCAATCACAGTTGATGGCCATTTACTACCTGAGCCAGCACCTTTCCATGTGAGGCCGAGAGCCTGGAAACTGCACTCCTGGCTCTGTCCCCACAGCCATTGAGATTATAAATAGCATTTTATTGTTCACACTATTTTCCCCCTTTCTTCCACCTCCCCCCCCCCCACTCCGATTCAAGCCGTTGTTTCTCAGCCTACTTGTGTATGACACAGCTCCCTGGTCCATGCTGGTGTTTTGAGCCTTACAGTCCTCCCAGGTGAGGCAGTCGGTTGCGGGTCATTCACACTATTTGTTATGTTAAGTATTTTGGAATTTGCATTGTACTTGTAAGAAATAGAAACCCCTTTAAAGGGTTTAAGTAATCATGCATGTATCCTGGTTCACATTTATAAGTATGTGTCTGTGGGTAGTGTGGAGAAGAATAAGAAATGAAGCAAGCAGAGAGATTAGCAGCAGGGAGCTGGGTTAGGTCACAAGAGCAAAGCCCCAGGCAGAGTGAGACCTCCAAATAAAATCCAGACCAGGAGGAGGAAGATAGGGCAGCTGAACGGAGAGACAGAAAGTGCGATGGGTGGAAGTTGTTGACCAAGAATGAGGAGGATGTGCAGAAAAATGAGAGATGAAGGTCTGTATGGGTCCAGACTGAGCAAGTAGGGGCACACAGCCAGGTCATTCACATAATTGAGTAACACAGGCAATAGGACTGCCATTTCCTGGAGAAAGTGACAAGTGGAGGCAGTTTGGGCACATTCGTTAGAGATGACTAATGTTAACATAGAAAGGAGAGCTTAGTCGGCATTGGGATGACTATATATATATATATATATATATATATATATATATATATATATATATATATATAAATTATTCTACAAGAAAAGGGTGTGTGTGTGTGTGTGTGTGTGTGTGTGTGTGTGTGAAAGGAAAGAAGGTAAGTTAGGGTCTGACATAGTCCATGCAAATTAGCAGTTCAGTGAGAGAAGTTTCCATGGAGCAAAGGGAGAAAGGCTGGTTGTGGTACTTGGAGGAGGATAAGGGAGAGCAGCAAGATGAGATAGAAGGAAGGATGTGGAGAGTTCTGTGAAGAACTTTCATGGCACTGCTGATGCTTCTTTTGTTCATATCCAGAACACAGTAATCAAATGATGCCTCCAAAATCTACATCAGTGGTAGTGCTTTTTTTAATCAATTGTATACCCATAACATCTGAGGGCCATTTTAATTTCTTAACAATAAAGTAAAATTGTGTAAACTTTGGCTGTATTCATCTAATAAGACTTAATTTTATATTCTCACATGTACGTGAGATGAGCTCTATGGTCTCAAGTTTCTAGAATGTTTATAGAAGAAATATAGTCTCTGGAATTTTCAAATTCATGCCAAACTTGTCTTGTTTTGCTAGGCACTGAAAACAAGACTCCAGCTATGGTGTGGTCAGTGTGGGGCAGGGCTGAATAGATACTACCTCCAGGTGTGGACTTGTGTATATGACTATAGTCAATGCTTGCATTTGCTTTTTTGGGCAACCAATGACACCTTAGCTCATTTTGAGCTTCTTGTCATCTAATCCCCATGTCTTTTTTTCTCTGGATATCCCCAGAAGGAAGACAAAAAGAAAATCATTGCCTTAACCAAAGTGAGGATAGAATTATTGGCAAGCATCAACACAGTACTTAAGACTTGCAGAGCTGCTTCTGGGCATCTGACTGGCCAGTCCCCTTTGCAGCTATGGGAAATGGAAGGCATGATGTCATCCACCCAAGGGAAGGGTGGACAGAGTGTCTTGAGGCTAATCCACTGAGATCCCCACAAGGTCTGCGAAGAGAGCTGAAATTCTGGGGTTCTTTGCATAATTCTTAGGTTTTCCTACCTTATGCATATTTAACTTCTTACTTTTGAGTAACTGAAAAAAGAGAAGGACATAAAAAATAAAAGAAGAAAAAGGAACTCCCTTTATAGGCTCAGTCACCCAGATAATTCTTCTAAAAGAAGCTTACAGAGCATCAGTTAACTAAAATTGACTGATGAAAGCAAATGGGAGCATGTGACTTTCCACCACACTTTAATAATACACTAAAGAAATCAGAGGTCCCTGTTGTGTTCTGTAATCCTGAATTTGGTAAAATCCCAAGATTCAGATAATAAACCCAGAGGAGACCACATTGAGTAACTCTGTGCCATACTTTTGCTCTTGAGAATATTTTTCTCAAGTCTTTTTCTTAATGCACACTTTTTTTATTAGGTAGGTCGTATGTGTACCTGGAGGACCGCATGTCTATTCCTTGTGTCCTTGGAACCTCCATATGCTGGAATCTCTGGCTGGTCTGCCATTCATCATTCATCAACAGGGGATCCCTTTCTTATTTTCCTTTTAAAAATTCTTTGTACTTTGTATTTTAATTTCCAATTTTCCTGGGAATTTCAACAACAATTTATTGAGTCCCTAAGATGTAACAGTCAGTGTGTTAACTATTTATATATATTGTCTTTTGATTTGTACAACAATATCAAATTAGTATTATAAGAGAGAAGGAAACTGAGGCCCAAAGTGACCTCTGTGGGGACAGAGCCAGGAGTGCAGTTTCCAGGCTCTCAGCCTCACGTGGAAAGGTGCTGGCTCAGGTAGTAAATGGCCATCAACTGTGATTAGATGCCCATCAGCTGTGGCTAGTTGGCCATCAGCTGTAACCAGTGAGCCATTGGCCACGAATATAACTGCTGTAACTACGCTAGCAGAAAAATGGGAGCTAGCAAGAAGATGGTGGCTGAGCTAGCAAGAGCGTATTCCAATTAGCACGGCGGATTGCAGCTAGCAAGTGAGGTTGGTTGGTTGGCAGAGACAAATGGACAGCAGGTTGCGGATAGTGTGGCTCCTGCTTCCTGTGTCTCCAACCCAGCCGCCAGCGACCCATACCCATACAGTGATATGACTCCCTTATCTATGGCACCATGGGTGTTCCTTTTTGGCCTCACCATGTCCTGCATTCTTATGTGGGGAGCAGGAGCTGAGACACTGCATGACTCCCTGCATGACAACCTCACTGACATCATACGATGAGTCTGTTTAGGCACATTTATTCAACGAAGGCCGGTCTGATTCAAATGATAACATAATCACTTCTGTACTTAAAAAGTACATAAGTACTCTACCCTAATGTAGATTCTCATATATTCCAAAGGAAGACAAAATCTTAAAGCATTCGCCCTTGCGAAGGTGAGTACAAACAAAAAGAAAAGTTAAGTGTAAAAAGTCAGATCTACAACTGTGGACTCCTGGCCTCTCAACAGGAACCACCATAATTGGTATCATTTTCTTATGGCCAAAATCTACCACCACCACCCACCCCCGAAATATTCTACCAATTAATGCTTTGAAAGGTTTCAATCATACGTATCACTCACAAATTGAATTAAATCCAATCTTATTCTCAATGTGATTGTGGGGACAGAGTCCCAGAGAATAGTTTCCAGGCTCTCGGCCTCACAGGGAAAGGTGCTGGCTTGGTTATTAGATGGCCATCAGCTGTAATCAGATGGTCATCCACTGTGGCTGGGTGGCCACCAGCTGTTACTGATTATATTAGCCACTAATATAACTACCGTGGCTATGCTAGGGTGTTGGTTGGTTGGTTGGAAGAGAAGGGGACAGTGGATTGCAGCTAGGAAGTGCGGTTGGCAAGAGGATTATGGATTGCGGATCGTGTTGATCCTACTTCCTATGTCCCGCCCAGCTGCCAGCAAGATGGGGGTGCAGGAAGGCCCCTCATTGGGGTACTGGCGAATGCTGGCTTTTGTGTCTCAGCCAGACGCCATCCAGAATATAGTGGTATGCCTCTCCTATCTATGGCTCCTTTTTGGCCTTGCCATATCCTGCGTTCTGGTGAGGGGAGCGGGAGCTGAGACCGAGCATGACAGTGACCCTAAAAGCATGAATACATGTGCAAGGTCTCCTTGATGCCCAGGTTGCCTGTAAGCGAAAAACATTTCTCTTCTGCATTTTATTGGCCAGGACAATGTTGGTTCGTTCCCACCATACACTTAAAAAAAAAAAAAAATCCATTGTCAAGATTTAAAAATGAAGAAGTTTTACATTAATACTGAAGGCTAGGCTACCTTATACTCATAAATAGCATAATTACGTGTCATTAATGAATATGGTCTTTCCTTTAAATAGAACACCTACTTCCTACCAGTCTCTCTCTCTCCTCTCTCCTCTCTCCTCTCTCCTTTCCCTCCTCTCCCTCCTTTCCCTCCTCTCCCTCCTCTCCCTCCCCCTGAGAGTGAAGCTGTGTGTCAGGTTCCATTTATCATCTAACACAAAGCTGGCTTCACTCATTTTTATTCCTTTCCTCGTCCCTGTAGGCACTTGAGTTTTGTATCTGTTTATCCCATTAAACAACTTTGGAGAGCGGTTTTATTCATTAATTTACTTTTTTAGTTTTTAGATAAAAAGTATTTTTGGTAATGTGAATTGCAACATCAAACTAAATGTGAAGGATTTTTGTTTTCCCTTTACCTGGAAAAGATTTTTATTGTTAGAGTGCTGTTTAAATATTCCAACACTTTGACACAAGGACAGAACATTGTTGTAGGCAAGATGACACAGTGGGTAAGGGAGGCAGTAGTTAGCATTGATGGGCAGACTTCAGAATTTCCCATTTCACCTTGAAAATGAAAATGGAGAGAAATGAATCCTATAGAAATACAGTTACCTCAGGAGCAGATGTGAGTTGGTCTGTTCCTTTCACTACTTGGAATTTGGTTTGAAATCTCTTCCTGAATAGATATTGGAATGTGAAGACTTAACATTGATTGTGTCTGTGTAACATTCAGAGACGTGCTTTCAAATAGAAACAAAAGTCTTAGTCCAGATGAGAACTAAAATGAGTGTTACTGCTACCAGTTTTCAGCATTTACCATAGATCAGACACCATGCTAAGTGACTGTAATCTCATTTAATCCTCTCTGCAACTCTGTGATATATTCATTATCTCCATTTTAAAACTGAGGACACTGGGGAGTCTCAGAAGTAAAGTGATTTGCCTAAACTAACACAGCCAGGCGCTGGGGACCTGAGATTCCAGGACAAATCTGCTTCCAAAGCACTTTATCCCACTATTTGGTCTTTGCTAAGCTTCCCAAATTAATACTTTGGAATATTATTTTTCTTGTCTCTAAACTCAGAGTCGTAAGTGATATGTAAATGATAATGAAATATAATGTTGATTCTGAGCATTTTTGAGTGTTTTGTTGACTTCTTTGTGGATACAAAGAGAGAACCATTGTTACTCGGCTACTTTGTGTTCTTATTAGCAAATTGCTGCATCATATACTTTGCCTGAATATGGGAGCATGATGCTCTGTCTCCCAGTTCCCAAATACAGGCAAGATGACCCACCCTGTGCTTCACTGAGGCTGATGGGGCAGGCGGGGGGCTCGAGGGGGGTGAGTCCACATGATTTGTGTTCGTCCTTGGACTGTCTCATCTGATTCAGTTCAGCTCAGATTAACATGTGTTTATGACATCCTTGTTAACTTTACACATGGGCTAGGTACCAAATGTGTGACTACTCCCCTGCCCCTTCTGCCGGTGGCCCTTAGGCAATTACCTAATATCTCTGAGCCTCAGTTCCCTCATTTGTAAATGAGAATACTGACACCCACTGTAGAGGGGTGTTGTGTGGGAAAAATATCCTTTAATATATTGCTGCCTCAAAATGTTTATTAATGTAATGCCAGTTTCTTACCCACATCTATTTTTACTCTCAGTTTAATGGTATGTTCTTACTATGAGTTCAAAATCACAACTTAAAAAGAGAGAAAAATCAATAGCTTAACTCTATTCCTTTTTAAATTTGTTGTGAAAGTGTGACCAGTCAGTTTCCTATTTGCATAATTAGCAAAGACAAAGCTAGAGTTCTTGACTACCAAGATCTTTAAAACAGACCAAAATGAAAAGCAACAAACCAGTAACTGTAAAGATTTGCTTTTACCTAGAGTTAAAAGTTGATAAGAATCATCCCAAGCTGATTAAATACTTTGGCCGGTGGCTAAAACAAATCCTCGGAGTGATTTCACATGGAATTTATGCCTATTTCAGGTTAGTTTCTGAGGTAGCTGATCTCTGTATGGCAAGAGAGGCGATGTTTAATGTTACATCACACTGCACTGGGCAGGTGTGTGCTCTTAGCCAGAACAAGTAGCAGCAAACTCTACAAACTGTTTCTGGAAGGACTTAGGGAAGTTGTAAAATCTCCTTGTTTTTGGAAGCCGGCCATGGATTTTATAATTGCCATTCCAGTCTTTCACACACACGTATGAGGTGAAACGCCCTGTTATCCCCCTCCCTGCCCCCACCCTGCTGGAACCACCCAAATCACTTTTGAAAAGAGGAGTCTTGCTAAAGAGTCCCTAGTTTATCCACATTTTCTCCTCTTTTTCTGTAATCTATGTTTTGCAGGACAAATGATACTGGCTTTCTCTCCTTCAAAGACCACTTGCCTGTCACCCAGATAGTTATCACTGATACCAACAGATCAAACTCAGAAGCTGCTTGGAGAATTGGTCCATTGCGTTGCTATGGTGACCGTGAGTACTAATGGAAATAAGCTTTCTCTCTGTGTTACATAAGCCCAAGATGTTTTTATTCCCTTATCCCTTTTCCACGCAGTTTTCCCCAGTCTTGAAAAATTATCCACATGCCCAGCTTTCCTATACCCCATTCCAAAACAATGAGCCATGCTTAAGGATTTTCTCATTTGCAGGACACTTCTGGAATGCAGTCTCATTTTATACAGAAGCTTCTTACCTCCACTTTCCTACCTTCCATGCGGAATTCAGCGCAGATATTTCCTTCTTTTTTAAAACCACGGCTTTATCTGGAGTTTTCCTAGAAAACCTTGGCATTACAGACTTCATCCGACTTGAAATAAGCTGTAAGTTCCCTCATTTATGAATTTAATGTAGTTGGTCAACAGAAGAAACTTTAGTCTTATCTTTGCCACCAACAAGTTCATATTTGTATTACTAAATCAACCTCACTGGGCATCTATAAATTAGCAATGCCAATTTCTAGTACCTTCTAATGTTTCATTATTACCTATCGGTATTTAATCAGTCATTCTCTCTTCAAAATAGAACATTCCCCAAATGTCCGTGGATACCGGTGGCTATGCCCTTTATCTGATCCATGTGTGTTTCCTACCTGTGACTTTAAGTTTCTACATCATAGAACTTGTTCATTACAACTTCCGTGAGAAGCTGAAAGTGTTATTCTTGTGCATTATATTCAGATTTGGGGTCCACTTTTTTGTTGTACTTTTGCTCTGAAAGTAATGTCCTCACTTATTGCTCATCACTAGGAGTGTATGACTACTCAGTCAGAATTCCCATCATTTCTCTATCACTTCACCATGAACTTTGGTGTATCTAGTGCATTTAATGCCAGGACGCGGGTCACTTTTTAACATCCCGTCTCCTATATATACAGGTTATATTCAGTAATCATCACAAAGTTAAATGAAAAACTGATAGAAATACAGATGGGGAAATGTTCTATTATTGAACTTGTATATGTAATCATGCCAATAAAAAATAATCCAGTACAAAAAGGAAAATAAAATAGATATTTTTTATTGCATTAATTTGATTTTTATAAAAAGGGAAAAAAATACCTATGTTCGTTTGTTCCATTAACAGTAATAACATTAAAATTTCTGTTCCTTAGACTTTACCTCTACAAATTTGTGAATGACTTCATCAAAATTGATTTTCTTGGCATGTCTATGTTTAAAAGATTGTAATCAAATTTACCCATCAATCTTCTCTCATATTGATCAAAGGATTCTTTTTATAAATTTTATTTTATTTTTTCACATTAAGCAATAGCTATATAAATTTTAGGAAAGGTTTTAAACATAAGGATAAGTTGGGTACAGATTCATAAAAATTCCATTTTACAATAAATTCCAGAAATTGTAATATTTTCCATGTTTATTTTTCAGAATCACTTCTAACAACTTTCAAAATACCTCTGCAATCATAAATAATCCACTAAAATATTTTTACCAGAAAATTCAGCATAGATTTCTGTTCTGTTTGGTAGAAACTAACAGGGTTCCTGAGGATTTTGAAACACTTAAGCTGTCTTTGGATGTAATTTGTGTCCACAAACCTGTGGTACTATATACTCATGTGTTTCAATAGATTTGAGTTATACAATGATAGCACAGTAATTATAAAAATGAAAAGTCAGAACTTGAGCTCTTACTCTTTAAAGAAAACACATATATTTGAGTCTGTATGTTCAGCAGCCAACAATTTATCTGGTGTTCTCTGTGTTAACTTACCTCTTGAATATAATATTTACTAAGTGTTAAGAAATAAAAAGTGCTATTTGAAGCTTACATGTGCATTATTAAAAATTAATACTAACATCAGCATTTGTTAGAACTCAGACTAACAAAAGATTATGTTTTTGGTGGAGGTCTGTTTTATCACTGACACTTAGAATTAAAGGCGCATGGCAATAAGGAAAAATAGATTTACTTTTAGCTGCTTCTGCTTGTTTATCAATTCTCTGCACTCAGGGTACCCCCTTATTTCTTACCTACAGTGTGGCCTGTTCCCACCGTCCTGTCCTTGTTATACCCTTTGCCATAAAAACTCCTGTTTGTCACCAGGTGTCTCATTTATCTTTGTCTAAATAGATGTTCCCTATAGTTTGATTAAGACAATTGACCATATTATGATAATCATGTGACTACATCATATACCCTTGAAAGGATAAGTAATGTGTTACCACCAGAAAGTTGGAAATTTAAGAGATCCAGAGAAAGAGACAAAAGCACCGGCTAGAGGAGATATGTGGCTGCAGTGTTTGTACGCTTTCCCTCCAAATCTCCAAGCAACTAAGTGTTTCTTTAGCAATGACAGCACAATACATGCAAGGAAACAGATCTCTTTAATTGGTAGTTTTAACTCATTTAACGCCAACAATTTAGACTGTTAATGGGAGGAAACCCTGTGCCTTTTGTGTGAAATAAGATCCCTCCTACCGAACTTGGCTCAGGTCTGAAAACGTGGAGTTGAGTGCCAACCATTTTATAATATAAATATAATAACCTTAATGTACATTTAATAAAAATCAGGCCTCAAGGCCTATTGATTCATTAAAGCAGCAGCAAATGTCATCACAAGGTAATGAGTGCTGATTTAGTGTTAATTATATGTCTATACCCAATGTGTACTCTCTGTTATTATATTTTGTGTTTTGGGCTGTACAAAAATGTTTTAAATGCACGTGGTATTACATTTGATGAAAATATAATTTCCACCAGAATTAATTTATAAACAACCTGACAATTAGCTACTGATTTTATTCCCATTTTACAAATGAGAAAACTGAGACGCAACAAGATAGAAAATGTGCCTTAGAACACAGTGGCTCTATATCCCCTTTCCAAGGCCTCTCCCTTATTGCTTTTCCTTTAGGTCAAGATTCACACTGACCCAAATGCAAGATAATTCAAGCTCTCAGTTATTTGAAATCCTGCATATTGGGGGCTTCTTATAACAAGACTGGCTTTCGGTCAGGGTTTAGAGGCTGAGGAGGGAGTGGTCCTCAGTGGTGTTTGACTTTTGATAATTCAGATCTGGTAGTTGACGACTTTGTCAAATAAAACCCATGTCCTGTTTTGAGGATAAAGGAGAGGGGCATCGCAAGGTGTTGAGAACGAAGTGGAGGTCTGGCATACAAAGGTTCCAGTTACTGAAAGGGGGCTATCTTCTCCTCTTCCTCAATGTATAGCTTACCTCTCCACTTCCTTCAGACTTCACAAAAATGTATGTAATAATGGAAAATATAAGAACATATACTTAACAGAAAAAAATGGTAAATAATTCTATTTTTGGAGTCAGACTCTACTATCTGGAAATCTTTGAAAAAATAGATTTACTTCTATGAACTTTTGGTTTTCTCATCCATAAACTGGAAACAAAAATGCTGCCTTCCTCACAGGGTTGTTTTGAGGACTGAAATGAGAGAATCGATTGTCAGTGCCTGGCAGAGTTCATTGTCTTTTCAATGCTGCTGGTACTTGGTCTGTCTGTCTATCTATCTATCTACTATCTAACTTACTGGCTGTACCACCACTGCCACACCTGCCATCATCAGCACCACTATCATCACCGCCATATCATCATGGGTATTACTACGCCCGACTAGCTGCCCCTGGCTTGTTTTATATGCATATTGATATAGAAGGGCAGAGTCGTAGGAGGAGCTGAGTGGGGAGGGGAACGCGTGCTTTTGATCCCAGGCACCACCACTTGCAGCTATGTTTCCTTGGACATGACACAAACTTTCTGAGCCTCCTTTTTTTTTTTTTTTCCCTAAGTCTTAATGTGAATGCTTATGTCACCTGTATTAATGAGATAACATGGAGAAGAGCACTGGATTTTCCAGGTCGTGGATCTTTGCCCTGCAGGAGCGAATCTGCCCAGCTAACCCAGTATCTACAGATAGCTAGGAGGACAAAGTTGAAGCCAGTATAGACCCACAAAACCCAGAAACTTGGCATGGATGCATGTGTATCATATTGGGATTGGTGTCCGAGGTCCCTATCCCATGTCGTGACTTCTCACCAACTGGGCCAATATAAAATCTTGAGGCTTAACATTTGGTGGTTAGTACTATTAATGGTAGTTTTAATACTGCAGGGATTTCCACTGAAGACCTTCCTACCTAGCTTTTGATTTATGATCATTTATAGCATTCATTCACAATTTGTTTGTGCCCTGAATGCACTGACAGCTCCCTTCATCTTTCTATCTGTTTCCCTTTTGTGGTTTCAGCTCCTTCCGAGATCACTTTTGCCATGGATGTTGGGAATGGCCCCATAGAGCTCGTGGTCCAGTCTCCTTCCCTTTTGAATGACAACCAATGGCATTACGTGCGAGCAGAGAGGAACCTCAAGGTGACCTCGCTCCAGGTAGACAACCTCCCGAGGATGAGCAGGGAGACTTCGGAGGACGGCCATTTCAGATTGCAGCTGAACAGCCAGTTGTTTGTAGGTACGGGACATCTTCAGGCACCCTTCATAATAAAAACCCTACAAGACCACTGTGTGACAAGGCCCAAGGAAAATTATTAAAATATGTCATAAAGCTCTTAGAATTATCAGTTTAGTTTTACACATTCTTTCTTTTTAGCTTCATTAACCACAGCAATAAAAGATTATGCCTCCCCTTAGCAAATTTTGAGGTGGTCGCAGACCTTTTCTGTATCTTTTCTCCTTATACATATGACCTTCAGATATCCAGGGCCCCTATATTTTTCATCCTTATAATCAAAATATGCTGTTAGAAAAGAGAATGGATCAGCTCATTGCAGCTTTGTGGTGCTGGCTCTAAGTCAGTGGGTCACACTCGCCCCTTTTTGCTGATACCTAACTCCTGAAAATTATAATAGTGTAATGAAATATGCTGTAGAATTTAAAAGGGATTTCAGTCATAAGTAATACAATGGGGAAAGGAACTATTGATTTTTACACTAGGGCTTCTTTGATACACCCTGAAATCATGTCACCTGGCTGGCTGCCTTACACTTGCACCCAAAAAACAGTCCTGGACCCCAAGCAGATGTCCCTCCAGTGCTTATTCCCTTTCTAAGACTCAGAATCAGACTTCAGACAAGTTATTCATCTGAACTGGCTGCCACTGCTGCTCATGGGGACTGGAAAGTCTCACACAGGATTCACTGAGTCATTCATTCATTCATTCATTCATTCATTCATTCATTCATTCATTCCATAGTCACTAGCACCTAAAACAAGCAGGCACCTTGTTGAATGGTGGGGATTGAAAAATGAGTTGTATAGTGACACTACTTTTAAAGAGCTCACAGTCTCTGTGTGTGTGTGTGTGTGTGTGTGTGTGAGAGAGAGAGAGAGAGAGAGAGAGAGAGAGAGAGAGAGAGAGAGAGAGAGAGAGAGATTGAGAAAGAGAGAGATGGGGCACGGAATAGAACTTAGCCACATTAGTCCAGGTAGGAAAGGTCAGCTTTATAATTTAGAAAGGATTTTTTGAAAATATGATGAGCAGGGCTTGTAAAGCTTTCAAGTACCAAACAGTACTGTAAATATTAGTGCTATTGTAATATTATCACAACCAAGAAGATGCTCTTACATAAAACTTGAAGTTGAGATGCTTAGAACAGTGATATAAATAAATTCCAAAAGTTGCCAGCAACACAGATTTAATTTTCTTTCCTTATTTTTTTATTTAACCAACTCTCACACAACATAGCTTGACTGTTAGAAAGAGAATGCCATCAGCAATCAGTGGGTGTTTCTTACTTGCTTCCTTTACATTTGAGTTTGTAAAATTTTTAACTTTGAGGAAAGTAGTTACTAAAAGCACATGAACTAAAAGAAAAAAAGTAATAGAATATGTCATATGCTCTCCTCTAATGGCGGTTATATTTCTTTCTTCATCTGTCATGTTTTTCATATCTGGCAGAAACGAAGGTATAAGTGATTAAAACATTTTTATGATTATAAGGCATTTACTTGATTAATAACCTACATAAGTGATATGATTTACTATTAAAATATTTTTTAAAATTTATATTGCTGTTTTAATTCTACTTAAACATCACATTTTATTTCTCTGAAGAAGTTTGCTAGTCATCAAAATTTAATGTTTGTGGGTTTTTTTGGTGGAATCGATTCAAGTAGTTTGCAATTTTCATAAATTATATTCATGCCAAAGTTTAATTTATCTTCAGGCAGTATTTACGAATCTTTCAGGCTGAAATGTGTATATAAAGATGGAATAATTTTTTGATCCTTTCATGCAAATTTCATGTAGCTATGAAATTATCATATGTCCTGAATATGTGATAAACTTTCTGCAAGTCAACAGGGAAAAAGAGGCAGTTGTGTTTCATGGCAGGTTTTTATCTGCAGATGTTTCCATTAAATTGCTCACAAAGGCAATGGGTTGTGAGAGCATGTGGATGGGTCTGGAGGAGATATCTTGCTGAAGGTGGAGCCAAGGTCAGCTGTGGCTAGAGCACCTGCTTCTGTTATGTTTCTCTCCAATAAATTCCATCTTAGATGTTACTCTGCTTTATCGAATTTGTCTTAATGTACTTGAAGAAGAAAAAATGCTGTTAAAGGTCACTTTAGTCTATTGGTTTGAATTTTTTTGCTTAGTGTTCAGTGATACACTTGTTTAGAAATATCAGGTGACTGAAAAAGCTGAAGTTGCAATATTTCCATTTCTATAATTCAGTGGTTAAAAAAAAAAAAACCACAAAAAACAAAAGAACAAAAAACAAAACAATAAAAACCCTTTACTTAGCTATAGCAGCCAAACTGAAGGATTGCATTCCCCATCATTCAAAAATTTAGAGAAAATGGATATTTTTATTTGCTACACAGAAAAAGATATAATTGATATGTACTTCTTTACTGGGATGAATTGAATGTGGCAGTACGTAAATATTAATTTGGATGTGTCTGTCTGGATACTTTTAGCCACTGAACTACCTTGCAATCAAAACAGCATTGTTCAGCATTGTTTAGGGGCATTGCTGCTGTGCTCATGAGTGCTTCCTGAGTACCAGAAATTGGTTTAATTTTACAGAATAGGGTGTACCTCTTAGCACTGCCCCTGCTATCTGAATGTGACACGTTCAAGTCCTGACACATGAGTCAATGCATTCTGGATTCCCAGAAACATTTTTTTTCTTTTTTTTTTTTAACTTCAGGCTTTTATCACCATGATAATTACGTTTGCAACCATGCCATTTCACTGATCACATTTCTTTGAAGGACTAGGAGAAACTTCATAACATGTAGCTTCTGAAATCTATGCTACAAGCTTGTCATTGTCCCATCTTTGACACTCTTGGTGGTATCGTTCCTCTGCTTTGTGTTCCCTACTAAGAGGATAAGGCAAGAGAAGTCCAAGAACTAGCACCCATGGCTGACAATGAAATGAGTTCTGGGTAAGAATTCCAGGCCAGCGGCCAGCAGGCCATGGGCCTTGGCAGAAACACAGTTAGCCTAAGGATGCTCATTGTCTTTGTCTGCAGAATGAAAGTGAAGAGTCTAGTAACTGACTCTTTACAACTTGAGGATCTGCTGTCTACACATACATATTAGGGATGATAGCATCTTTGTCCTCCTGCCCACATGTTTGTGAGAGCAAGGAAAATGTCCCATTCTCCCCAAATCTGACATTGCATCTTTCCAGATGTGTTCCGTTATACCGTGGACATTTTGTAAAGTGTTGGTCCATGAGTCTCATTTTTGTGTGGCTTTACATCCATTTTACTTTTTTGGTCTTTCATGGATTTTTTTTTTTTTTCCTTTGGCTTAGCTTCTTTATCTGTGTCAAAATAAACTGAAGTTAATCCCAATTTATAACTCCTTGGGGGAAAATACTACACTGACTTGATAAATCAAAGTTTCAGAGCTCCCCAAAAATGCTGCTCCTGCTTTCACCCTGGTAGGGAATTATTATTCCCATTTTCAGGTGAATCATGTCAAACGTGGTGAGGGCACACAAGAGAAATAGAGGCTCTTGCACTTGCGCTCACGGAGGATACAAAGAATTGAGATGTTTCTCGGGAAACAATGAACATTTGTTCAGGTGACACACGGAGGTTTTCTAAGACAGCCTGTGAGTGATGATATCCCGTTTTTAAGAGCTGATTCATACTCAGTGCAAGGAAGCATCATCACAATGAACATGCTCCGTACCCAGGAACAACCGAACAGTTTCATACAAAATTGCTTCCAGCGAGCCCAGCTTACCAACAGTGTAAATTGTCAAGAAAAGTGATATGGCAGCCAAGAGGATAAAATGCATATGTATATGTTACTTGGTAGCAGAAACCATGTAAGAGACCAGGGGAAGAAAGAAGAATTGCTTAGTTTTCTTACTGACCAAAATTGTCTAATCAAATAGTTCATTTTAGGATTTAAGGGCTGTGAAGAGGCTAGAAGGCTAAGAGGGCCCAGTCTGACTCCTGCCTCTGCCATATAAAATCTATTTGATTCTTGACTCGGTCAAAACAATGCCTCTGATACTAAGTTTTCTCAACTATGTAATGTGAATAATATAAAGAATACCTTTTTATCCCATTGAGTATTCAGTAATTATAAAGTTTCTAGCATATAACAAGTATGTTTGGTGTTTGTTTTTTTTTTTTTCTTAGAGGCATTGTTCTGATTCTCAAACAGCTTGCAGATTAAGTATGAGCTTCAATTAAATAACTTTCATCTGCCTTAAGGATAAGTCTACAATTGATTTTTGTTGATGTTCTTTCAACCTTACATAAATGCTAGACAAGATGCAGACAAGTAAAGAGAAAAGTATATTAGAGCAATTGAAAAATCAAATACCTGCAAGTGCCAGGAGGGCAATATGAATGAATGACGTGGTCCCGGTGGGCAATGTGGCCAAGTACAGCATGAGTGTCCTGTTTTAGAGGGGCTGAGCCCAGTGCAACTGGGCTTTGTCAAGCAGGAAATCGGGTTCGTCGTGAACAGAACTTCTGATTCTTCAGTGGAAGACTTACTAGAACTTTTAAAATAGTTTTTGTTTTAAAAATATTGGCAGTTAGTTAAAATAAATACTGGGTGGGCAGGAAATATGTGACTAGGGAATGTATGTACATGGGAATGTATAGGGAATGTATGTAGGGAGTGCATGTGTGTATGTTTGTGACAGAAGGGATGGAGGAGGGTGAGCAGCCGAGTGTGTGAGGAAGATACCACACCACATAAACACAAAGCACACCGAGAGGCTCACAATCGAGGCAGACCCTGGGGTGTTGGGGAGCCATTAGCAGTTCAGAATGCCTCGTGCCCGAAGTCAGAGCAGGAAGAGGGAGAGATAACTGGAGGCCAGGACTTGCATGGTATATAAGCTGTGCTAAGAATTTGAGCTTATTCTCAGGACAACGACTACTCTCTGAAAAGTAGCAAACAGGACTGGCAGAATCCAATTTTTACATGTGGTTGAGCTCTCTGATTGCAAAGTGGTGACTGGATGGACCGAATCAGGGCTGAGAATAAGGCAATCAATGAGAAGGCTATTGTAGGGATTCAAATGTGGTGAGGGAGACTGTGCTAAGACCATGGCTCTGGAGATGCAAAGAAGCAGATGGATCCACAGCTACCTGTGAGAGCAGATCCACAGGGCTGAGTTGGAAGAGAAACGTTATGGGTGAGAAGGAAGAGGAGAGATTGTGGTGCTCTTCTGTACACTATTTATGTTTCACAGAGATTCACACTCCAATGTCACTGTACACAGAGTAGGTCACACTGTCAGAAAATGGAGAGTGCTACAACCTACTGGATGTCATTATGTGGGTGGAGCACATCTTTTTAAAATGAGTCTATACTTAGTCCACATACTACTTCTCCATAAAGAAAAAAAGAGCCTAACCTCCAGTTTTTTCTCCCCTGTAAAGAATAAAAAGCAGTCAGGTAAAGACTGCAATTTAGTTCATTTGCCATTTAGTTCATAGTTCATTGTGTCACTGTGTTTTGTCAGCTTCTGGGATTGAAATGAACCTCTTTTTTTGGGTCATTCTCACCATACTCCCTAGGTCTCTAACCTCAAGGAGGGTATTTCTGTCACAGAAACCACCCCAGCCACCTTCTCCATTTATGAACTTGGCTAAGTCACATGCAAGAAAACGTGCAATCGATCCTCTATGTTTTCTGCTAGAAGAAAGGAAAATGACACTAAAAAGATATATAAGTGTTATTCAAATCCACCACAGGAAGTGACTGCAAAATAAGGGGAAAAAAATAGAACAAAACATTTTACTACATATATCGTCCCCTCTTTATTCTACACAATCTCTAGGAAAGAAATAGTGAAACTTCCTCTATGATCTGCTTATATTTATAATTGATTTAGCTTGTGGTTCAAGGAGATTTACCCACTGAAATTGAGACAGACAGCAGAATGCAGTTTGGGTTTGACCTCTTGGCCGGTCTGGGTATCAATTACTAGAACTGAAGATATGATGGAGTTTCATCATTACTTTAGAATAAAAGCCTGGATTAGTTCTTTTGGAACATTGTGTGTTTAGATGCAAATGGTGACTGTCATACATATATTTATGGGTCTGATATCCTGGTGTGCTTCAGGGGAGGGAGAATGCTCCCTCTTCCCACCCTAGATTCCCACTATACCCATTGCCATTATTTTCTTGTCCACCCGGCCAGGATGAATGATGCCAGAAATTATTTCAGTCACATATTCATTTCTTGACCTTATAGCTTTTTCTTGTTTAACATCTATATTCCCAGTTTGAGATAGGACAATTGGAATTCACATCTGTATCCACCTTGGTGGGAATATATTACATCTAGGCATTTGCTAGACCAAGATTTACTAAATCTTGCAACATGCAACTAAAGTTGCAACATGAAGGGCTAGAAATGAATGAGGCTCAGGAGAGTTGGCATAAAAATACATAAAATAAATGACAAGCCAGTCCTGCCCGTGTTGTTTCCCAATACACCTTCCCCTCTTCCCCATTATCCACATACATGGACTTGAGCCCAAAGCACTGATTTGAAGTAGAACTAGGATTCTTCAAGGGTGGGCATGTGCCTTCTCTGGAACCTCCCAGAATTCCCAACACAAAATAAATATCTGCTGATGGGCTTTAGCTTAATTTCTTGGCTTGTTGTCTCTCAATATATATTTTTTCTGCTATTAGAAGTTTAGGCTAGTATAATCCTGAATATCCAACAATAATAAAATACTCTGTCGCTTTAAATTTACTCAATTCTTGAATACTCTGTAAGGACCATCGTGGATCTTTCTGAAGCCTTCCAGATGTATCCTCAGCAGAAAGTTGGATTGAAATTTTTTCCTGCATCCCAGAAGAAGAAATTTGTCTTCCAAATAATAATCTGGGAGTAATCTAGGATCAATCAGGATACCCACACACACACTCACCGGAGTGCCAAAAAAATGTATACACAGTTTCAGAGATGTTATCTATGCTCAAGAAGTAGTTCACCGTAATCAGAAATGTCTGGACGCTGATGGTAACCACTTTGAGCAACGCTTGTAATTGCAAGAGTCAAACGTGACTTGTTTTCATCTTTTGTTATTGGTATATATACTGAGTATTGCAATTAATATAGTTTTTTCCTTTCTTAAAATGTATATACATTTTTTGACAACCTCTGTATTGTGTGTGTGTGTGTGTACAACGTACCAGTTCTAGCTAAGGTGGGAACAAGAACAGAGGGAGAGCAGATGGCAAGCCCTCCCTGTGCTAGGCACCACCTAGCTCATTCATTTTTTCTGACTAAAGCCGCTCGTATATATACTGTGGTCTCCTTTCTTTTAATAAATAAATGATGCATATGGTAAAGTGAAATGTCATGTGTAGGTTCTGTATTTAATGCCTCGATTGCCTCTGAAGCGTGGTTCCCTCGTGGCCTGCGACCTTTCCGAGCCTGGTTGTCTTCTGGCTCTTATGCACTCAGTCTGCCATTTCAAAAGGAAACACATGCATGCCCACCACCGCGGAGACCCTCTCGTCCATATGGTGAACACAGGCATCTGTGTAAGATGTGTCTTCCTGTTGATTGGTCCAGCGTTTCCTGTATTAAAATGATCAAATAAACAGAATTCTATGAGGAGAAAAAACAAAACAAAAAGCAAAACCACTGTGAGGGTTCAAGAGAGCAGTGATTGAGGACGTCCTGTATTCCTAGATCTTAACTAAACCTTACAGTGAGCACATCAAATAGATTTATTTTACAGATCAAGCAGCTGAGTTTTGGGTGAGTCAGTGGTCAGTCTGGCTACTCGGCCAGTACGGTGGAGTTTGGTGCCATGTCTGCCTGCTCCTCAAGCACCCTGCCTTTCTGCACTGGCCATTGCACTATGCTACACACAAACATTACAAAGCTCCTCACAGTTTTCTAACACGATGAGTCTAACAGCTTTTAACATTGCCAGAGGTTATAATCCCACTCTGCACGTGATACTTCAGATAAATGTCTGCTGTGGACTAAAAGCACGTTTTATTTCATTTGCAAGGGATATGACAAGTTCCTATCTTAAAGTTTCTTTTTTTAAATATGTAAAGTACAGGAATCCACATAAACTATGATCTTTAAAAAAATTGTTTTTGATTGCGGGGAGGTATTTTTCCCAGCCTAAAAAGTCATGCATTTCTCCCAGTCTCTTTAAATTCCTAATTCTCACTGGAAACTTCGATTGAACAGTCCACCACAGCATGACGACAGAGCAATACTTAACTTACCAATGCTGATATTAAACTTAAAAAACTTGAACCCTATGGATCTACATATCTATTTTTCCTTTTGTGTTTCATTACTTAGGGGGAACATCATCAAAACAGAAAGGCTTCCTGGGCTGCATCCGTTCCTTACACTTGAATGGGCAGAAACTGGACCTGGAGGAGAGGGCAAAGGTCACGTCTGGAGTCCGACCAGGATGCCCAGGCCATTGCAGCAGTTATGGCAGCATCTGCCACAATGGGGGCAAGTGTGTGGAGAAGCGCAGCGGATACTTATGCGATTGCACCAGTTCTCCATATGAAGGGCCATTCTGCAAAAAAGGTACAATAAGCATTTTCATCTTTCCATGTGCTGCGTTGTAGTGAATACAGACTATGGCCAGGTCATAGAATCCCACGACCTTAGAGAGTCCTCAGATGACCATCATTCTGCCTCAGTTTCTCTATATTCCGAGACTGCATATCTCCTCAACACAATTACAGATGCTCACTATCACTGTCTGTGGATGCTGGCAGTGCAATTCTGCTGAATGGATAGTAACAGGACCACAGACTCTCCATGGCCGAGAACCAGCTAAGCACTCAGAGAGGTGGACTTATTTCTGTTCTATCAGCAGGATCTTGCAGGGTGCACTGACCTTTCCAGTCCTAATTCCTCAGTCCATAGGTGTAATCAACAAATCAGAGACTCTAGTCCTGGAGGATCCTTACAGACCCTTAAGCCATCCGAAATCGTTTTTACAATAGAAAGAGTATAGATAAGTTAGCAAAGTCAGTACCACGTATCTAGGAAAATATCCCTATTCTGCAGGTGACTTGATTGGGGTCTGGGGCTTAAGCCCAGCCCCCAAATTCACATTTAGTTCATCAGGGCGCTGAGAATAGAACACTACCCGGGTGCCTTTCCACACCCTCTCCAAACCTCACGAGACCATTGCATTGACAGAAGCTAACCATGATGCGTGTAAACTTTGGACAAGGAACGATGGTCATGGTGTAAGTTATCTAGAAATATTCAAGATAACTCTGAAAACTATAAAAGCTCATTTTCTTTCAGTATAAATACTTGGTATTTTTAAATAGTGGAACAAAAGATTTGGTCTACTGTCAGACTTTGCAGAATTTTTAAGTTTATTTTACTAATAAAAAATGTTGAATAAATAAACAATATTTCAAGAGCAGCATTTAAACTATTAAAGTGTTTTAATCACCATTTGAAACACCATCTATGTACAAACAGTTATAAAAGTTCTTGTCAATTCATTGAGATACATTTCCCAAGCACCTCTCTGAAAACAAGGCTTTATGTATTCAGTCCCGCTTCCTGTTGGAACTGTAAAACAATAGGGAAAGAAGCACTCAGCACTCGGCTTCGCTTCGAGGGATCTATAATTTAAGTTCTTCATCCACCCCCACTGGCCTCCTCCCCAGTTAGTATGAATTACTTGCTTGTTATGGCTGGTCAAGCTCTTCATCCATTTGCACTGGCCTTCTCAGTGTGAATTACTTGCTTGCCATTGCTGGAAAGCTCCTTGGGAGAAAAATTAATGGTATAAATTTTAGGGCCCACAGAGTGTTGGGCCCTGCATGGGAGCTTGGAATAAAGCAGGGCCGGTCCTGGTAGGCTCTACATGTGAGCTGAGACAAGCAAAGTGCGACTGGGTTTTCCCACTGGGGAGGTCTCTGAACAACTTCCCTGAAAAGTTTGAATGCCACCCTTAGCTTGGTCCCACATGCTAAAAGAAGCAAATACAGAATAAATGCCACCAGGCCCAAGCACTAAAGTATACTAGTATTATCTTATAAGATCTATATAACCAAGACTTTCGTAGAAAGAAAAAAGAATGGTTGACCTTTCTACCTTTATCCAGAGATAGTGTTCAAACATCTCATAGATCATAGTTGTCTGAATTTAGCCTAATTTTTCATTGGCTCCTTTCTCTGAAACAGCTACTATGAATTATCTTTGGTCCATGCCACTGTATCTTTTGACTGAATTTGTTGAAATGTCCTTTGTGCTCTCTCCCCACTTTTTATTTTGATCTATAAGCAAAATAGACAAATATGTGCTTAGCTTTTTCAGCTTATTTCATATTTTACTGTTTCCAAACTTTCCCTCCTATTTCATAAATCTAAGGAAATGACTCTCTTTATATTCAACAGTTCCAAAGTTTGTAAGAAGAACCTTTTTACCAATTCTATTAGCCATGCCAATTGCCTCTGGGAAACGTGGCTTGGAACTGAAATGGAGCCATTCGCTACAACATGGCCATGAACAGGGTTGCTCTCTATTGGGGCAGTCTTCTATGCTAACTTACTACGACATGTATATTTTAGTGTGTGCAAACACTGGATAATATCTGGAGTTGAATTAAGGACATTTATCCATTAGCTGTGCCTGGGCTAGAACCATGGTTCTTTGACCCACTTTCTGTTTCTGATTACGGTACAAAACAATAATAATCATAAAATTAGCTTGTAACTATTGACTGCCACATTGCTTATCCCCAACCTAGAAGGGGAGGATGGTAATATCTGCTTTAACATTAACATATGACAATACTGAAGGTCAGAGAGGTTTAGTGATTTGCTAGTTAATGTCAGGCTGGAGGTCCATCCAACATAGTTTTGGTTCCGTTTTCCCCTTTATAACCCTAATTTTATTCTATATAGGAAAGTAGTAACAGGATTAAAATATGTTCTTTTTGTTGTTGTTGTTTTGTGTGTGTATGTTGTTGTGTTTTTTTTTTAACTGAGATGCAATTTACATACCATGATATTCAATTTTTGAAATGGGTTTTTAGCATAGTCAAAAAGTTGCATAACCATCACCACTATCTAATTTCAGAATATTTTCATCATCCACAAAAGAAATCTATACCCATTAGCAACAATTCCCCATTCACCACGCTCCCACCCCAGTTCCTGGAAAACACTAATTTATTTTCTGTCACTATGGATTTGCCTAATCTAGGTATTTCATATCAATAATATTATAGAATATGTGGCCTTTTTGTGCCTGGTTTCTTTGACTTAGCATGTTTTCAAGGTTCATCTATATTATAGAATTTTTCAGTACTTTATTCCCTTTTATTTCCAAAAGTGTATTCCACTGTGCGGATGTACTACATTTTCTTTGTTTAAACCACATATCAGTTGATGGTTTGGGCTGTTTACATGTTTTTGTATGGACCTATGTTTGCTATTCCCTTGTGCATATACCTAGAGGTGGTACTGCTGGGTCATATAATAACTATATGTTTAATAATTTGAGGGGCTGCCAAACTGTTTTTCAAAGTAGCTGCTCTGTTTTACACTTTCATCAGCAATACATGAAAATTGCAACTTTTCCACATACTCACCAACACTTGTTATTGTCTGTCTTTTTAAGTATAAACGTTATATTATGAATGTGTGAAATACTATTTCATTGTGGTTTTGACTTGCATTGCCCTCATGACTAACAATATTGAATATATTTTTATGTACTTATCTACCATGTGTACATCTTCTTTGGTGAAATATTTATTCAAATGTTTGCCCATTTTTTATTGTTTTATTCTTTTTATTGTGTAGTTGTAGGAAATCTTTATATAATCTGAATATAATTATCATATTACATATATGATTTGTAAATATTTTCTCCATTTCTCGCTTTCTTGATAGTATCTTTTGAAGAACAACAGTTTTTAATTTTGATGAAGTCTAATTTATTTATTTTTTATTTTTATTTTGTTTCTTGTGCTCTGGGAGTCATAAATAATAAAACTGTTGTTTAATCTAAGGCCATGAAGATTTATAGCTATGATTCCTTAAGTGCTTTATATTTTTGACATTTACATTTAGTCTTGGATCCATTTTGAATTGATTTTTGTACATGGTGTGAGGAAGGGGTCTACCTTCATTGTTTCATATATGATTCAGTTGTTCCAACACCATTTGTTGATGTATGCTTGTCTTTAGCCAGTATCCACCCCCACCACTACTTTAGCAATCTGGGTATGACTGTCACGGTATTGTCATTTAACTTATTTTCAAATTAAAAACATTATATAACATATTTGGAATTTTAATTGGGAATCCACTTGGAAGTCTAGAAAAATAAAACCACAAGGTACTCAAAGTCAGCCATTAAAAAGAAAATCTGTTTTCCTTCTTGCTTTTTTTTTTGCATTTAACATAGTCGAGATATCTGTCTATTACATTTTAGATCCTGGATTTTATTTATTTCATTTAATAGACATTCTTATACAATTTGTTAGTATTAACGATTGCAATATATTCCATCTGGTGGAATTGCCTCTGTTTATTTAAGCCGTTCTATCCCCAGAGCATTATAGTTTAGCAACATTGGGACTCTGGCACCAGCCAGCTTATGTTCAGAATTCGGCTCATCCACAATCTACTGCCTGAAACTGGTTATGTAATTCAACCTCATGATTCCTGGGTTTCTCATCTATAAATGTGAAAAGTGTGGAAAATTCAACAATTGCTCACAATGGGTTGTGGTGAGCATTCAATGATCACTTCACAAAGCACTTGGGGTAATGCCTGATGTATAAAGTCTCATTAAATGATTGCTGTTATTATTATTTTGGAATTTTAGATCATCCCAATTTTTTACGCATAGATAATGCAATGATAGACACATTAATCAATTATTTCCTTAATGGAATTTCAGTGAAAAAAAAGTATGTATATTTAGATACACTTTACTAATTGCCAAAAACATGTTGAAAAAATTCTCTAATATTTACCTTCCTGACAAGTTATATCATTATTTTACTGTTTATTACAGAAAAAAATTAAGTTATACAGTAGAGAGAAGAGTTTCAGAACCCCCATGAACGCATTCTCTAGCTTCAACAACTATCAACTCATGACCATTTTTATTTAACCGATATGTTCACATTGCTTCTCTTCTTTTATTATTTTGAATAAAATTTCAGATATTGTATCACTTTATAAATATTGCAATATGTACAATTAAAAGATAAGGACTCATAAAAATACATATCCACAGGACCATTATCATAAGAAAAAATTAATATTATGCCAATTGTTTTGTTTATTTTTAATCTGTTTGATGTTTTTCTAAATTAGTTACAGCTGGACTGATTTCTAGATAACCACTAGCCTACTCCATACCCAGGGCTGGTCTTCATGTTTATGTTAATTCTAAATTCAATTCTATTAGCATTATTAAGACAAGGCTATCATTTATTGAGTTTCTACTATGTGCCATAATTTCATATCATTTCTTCCAATTCATCTACCCACGATAACACTGAATTTATCCACATTTATGTTTCAGTAACGTGAGATTGAGTGGGTTCCTATGAGAGAACTAGAGAAGGGCACAGCCAGGTTCCAGCATCCAGGTCAATCAGACTGGCTCAGAGACGCACCCTCTCCAGCGCCACCCTGTCTCCGAGCTATTTCTCTTAGTTCATTCCACATTTTAAGGCCTAGTCAGTGTTGAGCTCCTCTTTCTTCCCAGCCTACTCTGGCCCATGGAGACATCCAACTCTGGGAATCATTTTTCCTGTCACTCACACATCACACCCTAGGCTAACTTCCATTGGTGTTATTTATTTTTCTTAATGTGTTTCCTGTCTTCTCAGAATATAATCAGTACAGTTCCTTCCATCAGGTAGGTATTCAAGAGGTATCACTAATATTGGCATTGTGGTCCTGGAGTAGCTTATGGTCATTGATAAACACCTTCAAGTTAAGATTCTTCTTCTATTTATCCCAGTGATTTTGGATGTTCAGACAAATCAATCAGAGAACTTAAATATGACCAGAGAGCTTAAAGCCTTAGATTATAAAATACAAGAAACTGAAAAATAGTAGAATTCAGATGTTTTGCTGAGTGTCCTTTATGTTGAAATTGACAATATATAAACACTAAAAATACTGGGGATAGGGAAAAAGGGAGGAGAGAGATTTGGTAGGATATTTCTAGTTAAGAAATACTTTCCATTTTAATTTCCTGTGTTAAATATAAAGGAAAAAAATGTCATAGTTATATCCATATTTAATATGCTACCTAACAGAATGCTCTGAATTATATTTACATGTTGAACGCACACACAAACATCAAATAAAAATCATTTTTGTGTTAACTAGGCGATAGTAGCTCAAAATGCAGGCTGAATGTCCCCAAGGAAGTTTACTAAGGAAAGTCCTTGAATCAAGCTGATGATTAACCTGAATCCTCACTGTCACAAATCTCTGCTTCACAGCTTTAAATTCAGGAGTATTAATGTTATGACCTGCATGATAAATGCAAAACTCTTAATTTGAAACTTTAGTAAAAGTGAACTGGTATTTCCAATATGCATAAATATGCAATTTTAATTTTTTGGCACTGTTATAGAATTTTCACAAGAGTAGAACGAATTTGCAATAGAATTAGAAAGCAAAAGCCAGGTTTAATTATGTTCTAGGTGCCACCAATTCAATCAGAGCATTCCATAGGGAATTAGGAACATTCCATATATCATTTGGAAGAAAGATAAATTAATTGTGCTGATATAGGATCGTGTTTACTGTGCTATTTTTATGACAGAGTTTTGCTACCAGATCTAAGCTGTGTTCTAAAAAGGAACCATTACTCCATACACTGATATTGAATAGAGATCAAATTGAAAGTGAACTTAAGAGTAACCTTGATTAAAAGAAGAGGATATTTCAGCATTTGGATGGATGTGCAGTCAATAAATAGATTTTTGTTTAGTGAAGAAAATCGGGATGGGTTCAGGTTAAATTATCTTCTGATATGATTGTCTATGAGTTCAAACTGTGGTGGCTTACTTTTAAGTGCTATACATACACACATCATCTCATTTATCCACGCAGAAATACTGTTGAGGTAGGTTTTATGCTTCCCAACCCCAAATGAGAAAACAGACTTCACAAAGTTCACTAACTCGCCTGGGACCACACAGCTAGTATGAAATCCAGTGGGGTTTCAGCTCCAGTACTGAAGCCAAATCCTGTGCTAATTCTATTAAGGTAACAGTTGGAGGAAGGACATTATACAGAAAGGATTGGGGGATTTTCATGTGCCTGCTAATTGAATGTCAGCACTTTGTAGATGCCTCCTTTCCTTATTGGTGGTGGCAGAACTCTAACCAATGTGTTGTGCGGTAGGAATTGGTTCCCATAGAAAGGTCTCTTTACCCAAGTCTGCTCGATTTGGGAATTTGGGGATTGGATACCAATTCCGAGACATCTGGAATGTTGGGTCTGCAAATTGGATATTTATGCCTTTTTTATGGTTTCATGGATCCCCACACTTCACCCAACACCACAGAGAATTCCTGCTGCCTCTTCCAATATCCTACTGTCAGTAATTTGGAGTCCATTTAAAATCTTCCTGATACACGAAGAAAACATACACCAAAGCTGTTAGTATTTCAGTTTTGAAAGTAAGATGGTCCCAGTGAAATTTCTCTATACTGTGCTGGAGGCAGGGACATTTTACCTTTGCTTCTAGAAAAATGAGCCTGACACATGATTCTGCAAATATATGTTATTTGCAAATATATGTTATTCTGCAAATACGTGTTAAACTGGACCTAAATTTCACAGTGCAAATCCTAGCTCTCTTCTAGCTATGCAAACTTGTTTGAGGTTCTTAACCTCTGCACGCCTCATGTTTCTCATTTGTAAATGAGAATGACACCTATCACTTCAAAATTATTGTGGGAAGCATGTTATATAATTAATGCCCAAACCTTCACACAGTGCTTGATGCATAGGAAACAATAAACAAGCTATTATTGTATCCTGAATAGTCAATTAAATATGTTCACGTGTGCCTTCCCCTCTTATATTTTGCAGAGGTTTCTGCTGTTTTTGAGGCTGACACCTCAGTTACTTACATGTTTCAAGAACCCTACCCAGTTACCAAGAATATAAGCCTTTCATCCTCAGCAATCTACGCGGAGTCGGCTCCATCTAAAGAAAACATTGCATTTAGTTTTGTGACCGCCCAGACACCCAGCCTCTTGCTCTATATCAATTCTTCCTCTCAGGATTTCCTGGCTGTCCTGCTCTGCAAGAATGGTGAGTAATGATGGCATGAAGGCCTAGAGGGTATCTCACTGGGCCAGAGGGACAGGGCCTGATATCCAGAACTCTGCACAATTTCAACTACGTTTGGTTCCACCTGGACAGCTTATTTCCAGACCTCCAGCCAAACCCTTGATTAAACTTTACCTTTATGAGTTGCTATTGGTATTCCAGGCCAGTGTCAATTCATTGCTGAAGTCTCAAATGCATTGACTTTAATTTGCCTCAACAGTGCAGCCGTAATTCTTTAGTATTTATTCTGTGCTGGAATCCATTAAGTGTAAAGGAGAAGATCGTAAGCATATCTGAATTTCAGAAGGACACTCGTCACATATATCCTGTCATATTTACTGCAGTCTCCGTTACTGAGGGCTGTTAAAACAACTAGCATAAATGCCGGCTGTATTAACAGAGGTGATTGCCTAGGTCTTGGAGAGAAGTAGTATACGTGAGTCATAACCTTGGGGAATATGGGTCTCAGTGCTGAGAATCAGACTTTGAAAAGAATGTGGACAAAATGAACTATGCACAGATTGGAGGGCTAAAGAGGCTAGAAGTCACTATATGTGAGTAATGCTGAAGGGCACCAGTTTTGACAGCTGTTGGGAAAAGTCAGGTTTTCTTCCCTCGCTACTTCATTCTACCCTGCAATAATGAAGACGATTGATATAGTTATGGCCACAGACTGTGTGAAATCAACATCCTAAGGGATGAAACAATTACAATAGAATAGACGAACAGGGCAAAGATGTGGAAGCCCCTGGTCTGGTCTCAAAGCACACATCCCTGCACTCAAGAATGTACTCTTTCCTCTTCGTGTCATTTGCTGCTATAATGGGATGAGTCTGGGCTTTAGAACCATCACCACAGGCATGGAAGCAAGGAGGCCTGAGACAGGGAGCACGCACTGTGCCCTCTGCAGGCTTAGACAGAGGCTCTCGCGATGTCGCTTATTCTACGAGTCTGTGGGTTTATTCTTTTCTGCTTCGTATAGCTTTAACTATTTACAACACTGAAAATAAAGAATGATGTGTGGGCCGAAAGGAAGGATCAAAACTGGTGGGCCAGTGAGTTGAATCAGGGCTGAAGTACAATCATAATAATATCCAACTAGAAGCTACAGGACGCATTCATTCAAAGAACAACAAGTTGGAAGGAAAAAAAAAAGACAGACAGAGAGAGAGAGAGACTACTACGTGTTTCCCCGAAAATAACACCTCGCCAGACAGTCAGCTCTAGTGCGTCTTTTGGAGCAAAAATTAATGTAAGACATGGTATTATATTATTATATTATATTATATTTATATTATATTATAATGTTATGATATGTTATGATATATATTATATGACATTATATAGCGTTATGTTATGTTATCTTATGATATGTTCTATTCTATTCTATTCTATTCTATTCTAATCAAGACCAGGTCTTGTATTATAGTAAAATAAGATCCGGTCTTATATTAATTTTTGCACCAAAAGACACATTAGAACTGATTGTCCGGCTAGGTCTTATTTTCGGGGAAACACGGTATGATAACTGGTCATGCTAAGACTATTTGGTCTTGAAGAGCCTACAAGAGAGAAAGGAAACGTTACGGGTTATCAGACCTCTTATTTACCAGCAGAACTTTGCATGATTACAACCATTATATCAACATACCAGTTCTTAAACTTTGCGCCCGTAATGTGTCTGTGAGGTTGATGAGGCTTGCTGAGGACACGGCGGCCGGGATTAACTGATTAATGAAGGCCAGCAGCTAATTCATGACACAGGTGGGAGTAGAAGCCAGATTTTCCCTAAAGCATCTTTTGGAGATGGTCCTGCAGGCACATTTGTGTTTGTCAGTTTGTGCTTATGGATATAGACAATGCATCACAGGAATCACTATATCAGACTACATATATACTAGAAAATATATTATATATATATTACTCTGTGCTGGACACTCTTCTAATTAATGCACACAGTACTTAATCCTCACAACAATCCTGTGTGATTGGTGGTAATAATATACCCAATATACCCAATTTGTAGGAACTAAGACATATAGATGTTAAATATCTTGATGAAGATCTCACAGAGAGTAAGAAGAGCTGAGATTAAATCCTCTCTCCTGCGTCTGGTAGCATACGAGTATCCTGTATTCTTAACCACAAGAGCTAAACTAAGAGTGTTATTTATATTTCAAACATCATGTTTTAAATAACTTGAATTTATTTAATTGGAAGGAATGTTTGAATTCTGCCTTATCCCATTTTTGTATACTCTAATACAGGGTGTCCAAACTTTTTTCAACGGTTTTCACCAAGGGCCATATGCGGTAAAATACACACACAGCCGGGCCACTCACTCGAGGTGAAGTACGTATTGCCTCACCTGGTTTATTTAAGTAAACTAAATCTATTTTTGGGATTTGCTGCGGGCCAATTAACAATGGATTGCGGGCCGCAGTTGTCCCGTGGGCCGCAGTTTGGACATCCCTGCTCTAATGCCTCACTTCATTCAAAGTTGTACTTGACCTCAAAGGTATTTGCAAGGAGATACTGGTGCCCTTTGTTTGTTTGTTTGTTTGTTTGTTTTTGTTTTCAACTTAGATCTCGGGGCCTGTGTAAAAGTACAGGCCTTTCAACTCATTCTAACTCAAGGGAAGTGCATGTCCAAGCCATGGTTAGTAATATAGAGAACTCCTCTCCTCATTTACCTTCAGGGAATCAACCCCCCGACTTTCCATTCCCTGCTCCCCCATCATTTCTCTAGGGAACTCTTACTGCAGTAGGCAGTGGTAAATACTCAGTGATTTAGGATTGACGGCATTTCCTGCCGTCTCTCTTTACTACAGAGGCACGACTAAAATATGTGCTCATTCATTTATTCTTTGAATTTCTGGGTCCTTACTAACCCCACTGCATAGTATCAGGGGCTATGGAGACCAACAAAGATAAGCAGGATAGGGTTCTGTATAAACATGATGAAGGAAAAGAGACTCCAAAACTGCTTCAAACTTTCTGAAAGACAGTCTTAGCTACCTACATAAGGAAGTCAAGTTGCCCAGTTTTCTTAAGCAATCTAAGCAGAAGTTAGATTTGGCCTAACTTTAAGGATAAATCTCCTTGGAATTCAGGTATTATAATAGTAGAGTAAAATACTTGAGTGGGAGTGAATTTCTTGTCATTGGAGGTTATAAAATAATAACTAAATGACAATTTACTGTGAAAAGCCTAATAATAAGAATTCCAGCAGGGGATGACACACAAAAATAACCTCTGAGTGCCTTTCCAAGTCTTAGATTTTGTGATTCTTTATTCCTTTCCTGTGTAGTCTTATATTTATTATTTATTTCTTCCTGCTAGGGTTTCATTTGCAGATTTTGAAATGCTTCTATGAGGAATTAAGAACTGGTATCCTTACAGCCTGTTCCCAGTATATGAATAGTATCTGGCCACTGACATAATTGCCAGTGAATAATATTGGTGACACTGTATTATTAAGAGGGAGGAATATTTTAAATGTGACTTGGATACACTTTGATGAAAAATATACCTCTGAAAATACTAATGGAAGTTAAGAATATTTACAGACAAAAGAAAGAAAGGAAGGAAGGAAGGAAGGAAGGAAGGAAGGAGGGAGGGAGGGAGGGAGGGAGGGAGGGAGGGAAGGAAGGGAGAGAGAGAGAGAGAGAGAGAGAGAGAGAGAGAAAGAAAGAGAGAAAGAGATTAGGAGAACAAAGAGGGTAAAAGGTTAACTGGGAAAAGCCTTACTCTGCAAGGTATTATATTAGATTGATTCATATTTCTCTGAGATGGAGTTAAGAGTCTTCTGTTAGTACAGGTTTCTACCCTTTCTTTGATTTAAGATACCTTTGGGAATCTGGTAGAAATTATGATGAGAGGGTCACTCTTAAAAGGAGTTCCTTTTGTTCTCTTCCGGAGGAAGAAAATGCCCACAGCCATGTCATACAAAACCTTTCCGGTTGCAGCACTCTGGATTAAAAAGTCAGAGGGCAAGACAGTTATATGAACTGTGTAAATACTGCATGAAATTCCTGGCTTGCAAATGTATTTAATAAGAGTGTCCAGGCCAGAGAAAAGAAGAGCAATGTGATTCAAAGTCATGCTTGCCAGTCTCTTTCTGGCAGGGGTTGGATTTGGCAGCTTTGGAATTGTTCCTTGCCCTTTATCATGTTTCTTGAAATTTCTCCAAATAGAGACTTATTCAGGTTAAACTGCTTCTCTCTTT
Organism: Rhinolophus ferrumequinum; assembly: GCF_004115265.2. Lineage (NCBI taxonomy): Eukaryota > Metazoa > Chordata > Mammalia > Chiroptera > Rhinolophidae > Rhinolophus > Rhinolophus ferrumequinum. Next base: position 94,489,824 of record NC_046291.1, on the reverse strand, counting down.
TCAAAGGAAAACAGCTTCTTCTTCCTAAAGGAAGAAAAGGTTTTTAATTCCTGGGAAGGAAGAATAGAGGCAGAAGAGGAGGCATTTCTGGGTCAGGGTGTCCTTAGGAAAGGTAATTGTGGCTCCATGGCCTGGGGCTTTGGGCCATAGGTAACTTCTCAGAGACGTGGCATTTGTAGGAGATGGGGTATTTGAAGGAGGAAAGGGGTCTCCAGAAGGAGACGCGAGTGTTCTGAAGATACACTTAACATTCACAGCATTTTATTGAGTGATGGCTCTGCCTTCTCCATGGTAACATGGAGCTCTCCTTCAAGCTTTATGCTTCACAAATACTCGAAGAATGTCTGCCCTATGGCAGGCACTCTTTCCTGAACCAGAGAGACTGAGAAAGATAGGATCCTGTCCTGACTTTAAGGATCCATCCTGGGGATGAAGACATAACATATATTAAGGATGGCAATATGATGTAGATGCTAGGATAGTCTGTTAGAATAAGACAAGGAAGGAAAGAGTGACTGATTCTTTCTAAGAGGGAGGGTCAGAAAAGGCTTTATAGAGATAGGGACCCTTGTGTTGGCCATGGAAGATAAGTAAGCGTTCTCTAAGCATACAACATTTTTTGAAATTAAATAAGATGTTTCTTTGTTCCCTATTTTATATTTTATTTCCATTGCACACACATACACACATGTATATGTGTATATGTATATATATATATTTCTCCAATCAATTCCTTGTGCTATTTTTTCATCACCTGTCCTTCTTGGCTCCTTGATGGTAGAAATTTAAAAAAAAATCAAATATAGAATATGTGCTATTCCTAAGGCCATCAATCTGTGGTGAGATCATTTGAGTACAAAATCTAAATCTAAACAGGGCTGCTGGTCTCCTTCCCCATGATGGCTGCCCACCTGCCCTGCAGCACCAAATGGTTCCTCTGACTTTGCTTCAGCATTTCCTTTTTATCAATCTTTTTTTTAACATATATATTCATAAGATGTACTGACTGCATTTGTGATTGCACACACCTTAGAGGGAATAATAATGAACCCAGATACTTTACATTTCCAACAGACTGACTGCAGGGAGACAAGATAAAAAGGAATCCAGAGAAGGGGCATCTTCAACAAACCTCAACAGCTGCTGGCCAGGGCTGAGCTGACCCTTAGGACACTCCCTGCCATGGCTACTTTCTCAGGGAAGGCCTTCAGAATTTAATGCTGCCTCCTGCCAGCCCCTCTCTGACACCAACATATGGGCGTATGCTTCACTTCCCCAGAGCAGCAGGAATCCTGATAAACAGCCTGGAAAAAGCGTGCCTCGGCTGGCTTGTTTCCTTGGCCTTACTCTGACCACTTCAGTCTCTTGGCTTGTGTCGAGCAACACTTCACTGCTTTTGAAGTTAAAATTCTCCAAACTCTTCTGATAGCTCCCACACTCTGTTTAAGTTGATTTATTTCCTACAATTCTGGGCTTCCTGACAATCTTTTTTTGCCGGGAGATACAAGGTCCTACTGTCAGGTCCATTCTCCATTTCACAGTAATGTGGTTATGACACATTTTGAGAGAGCAAACAAGTGTCCTCACTTCTCCTTCCTAGAGGAAGGACATGACATGGGCAGGGATAAATGGCATCTCCAGTATCGTACAGTTAGCCCACTGTGCCAAAGCGTGGGCCGGAGTGGAGAAGTAGGGGCACGAGGAATGAAACTGCACCTGGGTAATTTTTCTTGCTTCTCTTCTCCTTGTTGTAGTGGAGTTTTTATGTGTTCAAAGGTCCTTGAAGATGGCTATAGACTGAATGGTGCTCCCTCCCAAATCCATATGTTGAAGCCCTGACTCCTCCTGTGGCTGTATTTAGAGTAAGAGGACAATTAAAGTTAACTGAGGTCATAAGAGAAGAGCCCTATTCTGACAGGGTTAATGTCCTTATAGGAGAAGACAACAGAGTCTCTCTCTCTCTCTCTCTCTCTCTCTCTCTCTCTCTCTCTCTCTCTCTCTCTCTCTCTCTCTCTCTCTCTCCCTGCCATATGAGGACACAATGAGAGGGTACCCACTTGCAAGCCAGGAGGGGAATCCTCCCCAGAGACTGAATTGGCTGGTGCCTTGAACTTGCTGGCCGCCAGAATTGTGAGAAAATAATTTTCTGATATTTGGGCCACCCAATCTATAGTATTTTGTTATAGCAGCTCAATCAAGCTAAGACAAAGATCAACTGAGGCAATGGAAGTAGATGTGCTTTATAGACTGTAAAGTACAAAGCACATTGTCTTTTCTTATTGAGAATAATTAATAATAATACTATGGAGATACTAGGTCCTGTTAGTGGGTCCATTCTCAGATGGACCTGAATTGCAAAAAGAGAAAATGCATGCCTGTGTTATCAGAGCGTGTTTGTGAAGGCCGGGATTCAGGATAATTGGGATTAAATTTTAATACAACGAGGACATGAAAATTGCCCATTATCTAGAAACAGAGCACTAATAGGTGAAACATTACCCTGAGGAAGTAGAAATCTCAAGCACAGGGTGCCCACCCTGCACAGTAGCTGCTGTCACTAGGCACAGGCAGCAGCTTTTGATATAAAAGCATGAAGACGAAAACCCTAATAACGGCTTTCCCAAACAAATAACAGAACTTTGGGGAACCTGTCTGATGTGTCTGCAAGAAAGAGAGATGGAGAGAAATACCGGGGGTGCCAAAAAACTGTATACGAGTGGACTCTTTGGTCAACGTCACTCAAGCAGTAGTTCGCCATAATCAGAAGTGTCTGGACGCTGATGGTAACCACTTTGAGCACCTCTTGTAATTGCAGAAGTCAAAGGTGACTTGTATTCATCTTTTGTTAACAGTATATTTTGAGTATTACAATTTTAATAATGTTTTTCTTTCTTAAAAGGTGTATACATTTTTTTGGCACCCTCTGTATATACATTTAAAAAAATAAAACTGAAGACCAGGGTATATGTGCAGAACTAATGAAGACCTTTGCTCACTGCAAGACCAGATCCAACAAGATACAGCTTGGGAGACATAGTCACACACTTGGGAACCCCCCACCTCAACCCTACCTCCCTGACTGTGCAACTGGCTGAGCAGTATATGCAGCATCAAGGCAACCAAAACAGGGGCAATGATAGCTCCTGAGTCAGTGCTGGAAGAGCCTGGGTGAAGAGCAGCAATTAAATACTAGTATGGAAATAAGGCTAAAAGAACAGCAAAATAGCAATTAAAGTTACACACATCTATTAATACGTACTATGTGCATCTGCTAGGATCGTCATATCCAAATACCACACACTGGCGTCTTAATCCACAGAACATATCTTCTCACAGTTTTGGAGACTGCAAGTCTGAGATCAATGAACCAGCAGGGTGGGTGTCTTGTGAGAGCTCTTTCCTTGGATTGCAGGTGGCTGCTTTCTCTCTGTATGCTTACATGGCCATTCCTCAGTACGTGTATGGAGAGAGAGAGAGAGAGAGAGAGAGAGAGAGAGAGAGAGAGCCAGAAACCGACCATACTCTCTGGTGGCTCTTCTGAAAAGACACTTACCATATTGTATCAGAGCTCTACCCTTATAACCTCATTTAACCGTAATTACTTCTTTAGAGGACCTACATCCGAATACAGTCATACTAGGTGTTAAGCTTCGTCATATGAATTTCAAGGGGACACAAATTCATAGTCTGTAACAACACCTACCATGTGCTATATGCTGTCTTATGTGCTCACAATAGAAAAAGGAAAGTGGTATGTGGTGTACTAGGATTCAGGGAGATTCATGGGCTTGGATTCCATGTGTAATTCACCTTTGTAATGTCAGAATCTAGCTGAGTACCTAGCGTGTAGTTGGCCTTGGTGTTCTTGGATGCAGTTATGTATTTTGAATCTAATAGGTGAAGAATGTATATGTCTATTAAGTGTGAGAATGCCCCACAGAGTTCAGGAGAAGGCGTTCTCAGATTACAGCGGGGCCATGTTGGAATAGAGGGCAGCTTCTCTCAGTGCGTCACTAAAGGCTTCCTGGTGCAGATGGGCAGGCATATAAATTATATTAATGGAGCATTAATGCTCCTAATACTGTCCTTCCTGAGATTCCATTCTGTCATCTATAATATACACGTGAGGCAGGTTGTTTGGGCAGCTGGGCTCTGTGGAGCCTGCGTTGTTTGATTTTATTTTCTGAGGGCCTTCGGGGTCTTCTCACTTTATACTTTCCCAGTTTAAACAACTCTTCAGCAATTTTCCAAGAATTGAGCAACTGTTCGTTTTTTCAACAGGACTGCTTACTTACAACTGTACAGTGAGAATCATGAGAATTATTATCTATTCTAATGCTTCACTGTAAAAAGAGAAAAGGCATGCACTAGGTGTCTTGGTTTCTTTATCTGTAAATTTGGGATAATTGCAGTGGTCAAGGGTCTCACAGCAGAGTCACTGGGGATTAACGATATTTGGTTTGTAAAGGATTTAAAGGAACTCAGATAAAAGATGAGAAAACACAAAGACTGGTTATTACAAAACAGACCAAAGAGCTTGCTGGCTACCGAGCCACATTCTTTTTTTTTTTTTTAAGCCAGGGACTGAATGTTTAGCTTTTGGACTAGAACTCTAATTAGAGGCTTAAGGATTAAGAAAGTAGTTAAAGTCTGTGTGAAAAAAGCTTTTCTCAGAGAAAAGACATATTTTTATTCTTCTTAGACCACTTGACCTGTAACACTGACATCTTGAGATGTGAAACGAATTCAGCAGAAAGTCCAAGCTCAGGGCTTATCCAGTTCTCTTTGTAGTTAATTACCTTTTGTGCAGAAAGTGGGCCTTGAATTATCATGATTTCTCTTAATTCAAAGTCATAGAGGATGTGTTTCCACTTTAATAAGTACCTTGACCTTTCAGTGTTTAGAAATGAGGCCTGTGGACATGGAATCCCTCCCTCTCCTAAAGCTGTCGTGGAGATATAGGGTAGTTTTCAAACTTCCCAATTCCTAGCACCCACCCACAGGAGACCTTCCTTGGCCTCCCAGCTAGAAAACAGTCAATAGAAGCTGATAGTTATAGAGTGTCTAATGTGTGCCAAGGTGCAGTTTTGCTACTTTGTATATATTCATTCATTTCGTTCTCACTTAGGGCTGGCTATGTACTTACTACAACATTCCCCCATTTTACAGATGAGGAAACTTAGGCAGCCAATAAAAGAGGGTGCCAGACATCTCCTTATATTTGGTAAATTGTACTTTGGTGCACACAGAAGCACACAGGACTATCAAGTGAAAAAATAATTACTGTCTTATTGATGCCCATTTCTGTGATGCAAGTGGCAGGGTATAGCTAGAAACCCCAGCTCTGAGACTGGCCAGCTAAATATGATGGTCACTGTCAATTGATATTTTGAAGTGAAATGGGGGCGTGCTACTTACTTGCAATAATTGGTTTTAATATTATTAATAAGACTAGGCAGATTTTTTTCAGAAAAATCACATGCTCTATATGCCTGCGATTTACACATGAGAAATGAATGCACACACTTACTGACCCTTCCTTCTTAAACTCCTCCACAATGGCATAAAGAAACTCAAATGTATTTAAAAAGGTAGGAAGTCAAAATAGAAAACAAAAGACAGCGGAGCTTAGGATGGGTGAGCAATACCAACACATTTTGGAAATCAGACAACAGACGGAGGAAGAAGGCTGGCTCAGCTCAAGTCTCTGTGAAGGCATGTGGAGGGGGGCACATCTTGGGGGAGACTCAGCCCTGCATGTTCTGTACACCACAGCGGCTGGGACGAGGCAGGAGTCAGGGGGAAAGTTTTACAGGGTGCAGTTCTAGGCACACTTTTCCCTGTCCAGGAAGATAAGTAAGTGCCTCCTTTCCACATCCATCCCAGAAGTCCGGAGACATACTCTGTCACACATAGAAATTGGACCAGAGTTTTCAAAGCTGAGGGAATGGTTGAGATATGGGGCATTAGACAAACATAAAGTGGCATCTGTACACAGGGCTATGGGGCCCTTGGCCTTATTTTTTTCCTTCTTCCAAGAGCTCTTACAGTTAGCCTTTTCTTTCCATGCAGTAGATGAGATAGCTTTTCCATAGAACTGAACAGTCCCATGAAAACTATGTGTGATAGCTAGAATTTCAGAGATGGCCCATTGAAAAGAGTAGTTTACCCATATGTCACCTGACAGTGAATCCCACCTGTTGACAAACTCAGCCCCTGTACATGGACTCCTTAATCCAATGTGTGATGTCTCAGACACAGATAACTAGAGCCATCGGACATTTCTATAACACCTCCAAAATGAAAGATAAAGACTAAAGTGATAAACAAACAAAGATAATTGGAGAAAACAGGGATAATGCAGGAGGCAAAGAAACATTAAAAACGTATCTTCAGAGAGGTGAAAGAATATATAATTCCATGAAACATAAACATGGTACTTTAAAATAAAACTGGCAAACAAGAAAGAACTGTTGGAAATGCAGTAAAGGAAATTATTAAAAATCTAGAAGAAGTAGAAGATAAAATTTGAGAATTCTCCGTAAAAGTTGAACAAAAATTCAAAAAAAAAAAAAGGGTACAATGAGGATAGAATACAAAATCAGAGGATCAAAACATGGTGTTCAGTATCTAATAAGATTTACAGAAAGGAAGACTCGATGGGAAGAGGCCATTAGCAAAGATACAATATAAAATACTTCATAGCATAAAATAAATCCGATATAAAAGTGTGCTTCCTTCCCCAACAGAGAGGACAGAAGAAGGCACAGACCAAGGCACAGGCAAAGCTAACTGTGCTAAATAAAGATAGGACCAGGACTGAGACGAGCAGGGAATGTCACAGAAACACTGGCAGTGTGAAGCCAATGGAAGGCCATCTTTACAATTCTTAGGGGGAAAGTTGCACAAACTAGAATGCTGTGCTTAGTCCAGTTATCATCATGTGTGATGGAGGAAGAAAGACCATTTTATACATAAACCGGCAGAGGTACCTCATGTCATTGCTAAGACTTCCGAAACACCTTTACTAAGATGCTACTTGATAGACATACTAGTTATCTAATGCTGAGTAAAAATATTATCCAAAACGTAGCATCTTGAAACAGCAAACACTCACCACCTTACACAGTTCTACGAGAGGTCAGGAATATGCGACTGGTTTAGCTGGATGCTTCTGGCTCATGGTGTCTCGTGAGGTCACGCTCCTGGCTGGGCCGCAGTGATCTGAAGGGACTGGGCGGTCCGCTTCCAAGCTGCATCCCATAGCTGTTGACTGGAGCTTTCAGTTATTTGTTCTTTGACTTGTCAGAGGGCTGAACAGACAACATGTCAGTTGGCCTTCCTCAGAGAAACTGGTGAAGGAGGGGAGAGACAAGGAAAGAAGGGGAGAGAGAGAGAGAGAGAGAGAGAGAGAGAGAGAGAGAGAGAGACGGAGAGAGACAGAGACAGAGAGAGACAGAGAGAGACAGAGAGATAGACGGAAAGAACATATTACGTAAGACAGAATTGAAATCTTTTAGAACATACACTCAGCAGTGACACCTGGTATGATGTGACGTGGGGGGAGGTTATAGAAAGGTGTGAATACTAGGAAGTGGGGGTCACGGGGGGCCTCTTAGAGGCTGCCCACCACAACGGACTTAGGCAAAGAAGGGTATAAAAAGAAAGGTATGGGCTCCAGGAAACAGGTCACCAACCGCAGAACAGGCGAGATGATTTCAGGATAACTGCCTTGCAGGAGTCCTAGTGAGCTGCCAGTATAAGCCAGTGGTTCTTAACGGGGCACGGTTTTGTCCCCCAGGGGACATTCGGTAAGATCTGAGGATACTTTTAGTTATCAAGATGAAAAGTGATACTGATACGTAGGCTAATAGAAGCTAGGGATACTGCTAAACTTCTTAAAGACCCAGGACAGCCATCCCCAAACACACACACACACACACACACACAGAATTATCTGGTCCAGAATGTCAATAGCTGGGAGATCGAGAAAACCTGATCTAGAATGAGGCATATGACAAAGGGCTTTTTGAGGAGGCTCTTAAAGGACATATGCAAGTCATAGATACCAGCAGGTGGTGATTTTTGCACCAGAAACACGGTGTTGACTTTGTAAACCATCCTGTGGCATACCTGTATTGTGGACCTGGAAGGATGGGCTCATACGTAACTGGGTCCAAGAAAGGTAATTCCTCATCTAATGATGGGAAGGCAAAATATAGTACGCAACATTGATAAATCAAAAAAAAAAAAAATAGCAATATATTTAATAAAGCGATGTTGAAGGAAAATGACAAAAAAATAACAGAACTAAAAGGAATTGCATGTGAGGAGAAGGGCCTGGGAGTAGGAAGATGTGGAACAGGGGTTGCTTCTTCATGTTAAATCTTTGTATACTATTTGGCTTGTAAAATGCATTATTTTCATAAATAGTATTTAAATGCATAAAATAAATCCATTGTTTGAATGTCAAGAAAGAGTTATACAGTTTGGTTCATAGAAAAGTAGTCCTGGGCCCTACCAATAAGTACATGTAAATATGTAAAGGATATTGGCTGGAAGCACATTTCATGATTATCTGCACAGTTGCACTCCCCCTCGTTTCCTGTTTTCAGTTAGTGAATTCAATCCTTCCAGGAATGAATGAAAGAAGAAATGAATAAAATAATTTCATTGGAAACATTCAACATAACAAATGATTCCTCTTCCCATTTAAAGAGCCCATGTCAAGACTACTGCCTCACTGCCAGATGTATTGCAGGCCTTATACTCCATGAGCTTGCTAGATAGAGCATGACTACTTCTCAGCCTCTGCATGTATCCATACCTCCTCCATACAGAGGCCCTTTAAATGTTGGCTGCCTTTCAAACGTTGGTTTTATTGTGGTAGTTCAGGCTTTTTTGAAAGAAAGATACACCCTCACCGAGAGGTATCATCCATTCCCATGACTTAAATTTGTGATTATGTAGATCTTTGTGTCTGTGAAAGCATTGACGGCCAACTTCACTCTGTGGTCCCACAGACCCTTCAGACTCGGTGTGTCGTAAATTGACCCTACGCTTAACCCCACCTCCCAAAACAAATGCACTCACGCACACACACACATGCACACAGACGCACACACGCACATACACACATATACTGCTAGTTCTTCTCTTGCCTGAGTTTTCCCTTTCTCAGATAAATGCTCCTCATTCACTCAAATGCCCAAGACAAACACATGCCTCACCCACATCTTTCTCTTTCTCACCCCTCCAGAATCCCTCAATCACGAAGTTTTATTCAATGTTTTTGTGTTACATTGTATTTACTTCCTCAGTCTTTTTGATATTTGTCCAGTTTTTGGTTGTTTTTTTTTTTGTTTCTTTGTGTTTTTTTTTAATGTTCCTACTGTAGTTATCTTCATTCTGAATCAAGTTATTGCAATGGTGCCCAAATACTGCTCCAAACGTATGACCTGTACCTTTTTAATTCTCTCTTCCGACCAGGTTGATTTTTTAAAATTCAAATATATTCATGTCACTCATTTTCCAATAGTTCTCCATTGCCCTTGGGCTAATTTCCAAACTCACCTCAATCTTAGGTTTTGCTTTCCTATGAAACTTCAATTCTAATCATTTTCAAACCCCACTGTACCCTCTTCCCATATTGAATTATGCTCAGCTCACTGACACATCATGTCTGATTTCGCCTCTGGGTAATTGCACATTTTGTTACCTTTGCTTGAAATGCTCTTTCCTTCCCCACCTTCTGTCCTTCTTTGCTGGAAAACTCTTGTTTTTTCCAGTCTAAGTTCAGTGTCACTTCTGGGAAGCATTCCTGGTTGCCCCCCAAAGACGGTGTTAAGTCCTTCCTATGGCTTCTGCAACGGCCTATGATAGAAATAGTCGCAGTCTCTGTTAACTTGTTTGATCCACCACTATAACACTGATTAAAGGAACCAGCACTTGTCCAGCACCATTCAGGGGCCCAGCATCTACTCACGATAAATACGTTGCCCTTTAGACAACATTTAATGACAACTGGGCACTTTTTTTTTCAAGCAAAAGAGCCTTTTAAAAAGCATATTCATAGGATTCATCTTTAAAGTTCACTGTCATATCTTTATGGTGCACTAAGGCACAGCTAAGAATCAAAGAGAATAAATTAAATTGAATAGCAAGTTTCCTTAAAAGCATGAAGCTAAAATGAGAGGAAAACTTTAAGATTTTCCATTAGGAATAATCTATTCACTAAAAATGGATTATTCTTATCCTCTCATTTCTAATATTGATAGGTATATTTCCTCTCAAAGTATGTTAAGACTCTGAGGAAAAATACCTTAAAAGAGATGCAATTTAAATCAGATAAAATATTGCTTTCAAAAAAGACAGAGGAAAAAAATGTGACCAAGTCATCAGCTCCATAATGGAAATACTGCTGGGTTTTAGTTGTTTGTGTTGCCATCCTTAGGTAGGATCTTCAAAAAGATAAACGAGATTAAAGATGAAATGCCTGATGTTTCAAATGAAAGCACAACAATAAAAATCAAAGAAACAGCACACATAAATCTCCTTTGAAGGTCCTGATTTCAAGCTTTCTGTAGCAATAACTGAGTAAGCGTAGGTGTCCTGTAACTTAGGCCACTGACATTTGTCAGACTTTTCAATAAAATGGCAATGAAAGACTAAATCCATGCAAGGTGGGAGATAAATTAGTACACAGCCAAAAGTCCTGGAGAAATAAGCACCAGTTTCGGAGCTGAAATATTTTTTGATAAAGTAATAATCCCTTGTAATCTCTCTCCAGCTTTAAATAACAGCCGGTCTTTGTGCCGGCAGTTTAATTTTGTTGGCTGCCCTTGTCTTACAAACATATTTAGTGGCGTCTGGAATATCACTTTGTGCTGAAAGCTGAAGACTTTGTCATGCGGAAGCTAGGCAAAGGCAATAAATCAAGGATAAAGTGAAAAGGAATAGAAATGGGCGATCGGAAAAGTATTTCCCCAGAGCTGGAGAGCGGGCTTTCTTCTCCTGTAAGCAGGTGTATGGCATCAGTCATGTCTTCCTGCTAAGTGCCTCTGTTGTAATGATATTGACTTATATCTACATTGCACCCTGGTTGGCACAGCTCCAAAGTGCTTAAGATGCATCTCTGGGAAATACATGCTGAAAATAGCATCATGAAAATATACAACCCCAGTTTGCTTTCCTTTTTTTCGTTTCCTCCTCTAAGATTATTCTTCCCAGGAAATTGCCCTGAGATGTCCAATCTTAGCTTCTTCTACTTGTCTCTTCATTTGTGTCTGTCCAATTAATGAGTGACTTTTTAAGCTACAGGACCACTATAAATTTAAAATTATTAAACCAGGATGAGTATACTACATGATTTACATGTGCCAAGTTGGTACCTGCTGAAAATGGATTACACAGAAAGATTGATGAGATGTTCATAGGGATTTGTTTTACCTTTAGCAACAAAAAGGAATAACAATCACTGTGGAGAAAGCCAGAGAGCTGCGTTTGTGAATTAGTTTCCCACTGCTGAGTAGCACCTTTACACAAACTCATTGGCTTGAAAGAGCCCACATTTCTCATCTCACAGGTCTGTTGCATCAGGTCCAAGGACAGTTTATCTGGTCTTCTGCTCAGGGTATCATGGACTGCAGTCAGGTGTCAGGTGGGCCGTGGTCTCATCAGAGTTTCCACTAGGGAACAATCTGTGGCTAAGCTTCCTTGGGTTGTTAGCAAAAGTCAATTCCTTGGGGTTTTAGAGTTGAGGTCCTGGTTTCTTGCTGGCTGTTGACCACAACTTGCTCTAAGCTCCTAAAGGTGGCCCATAGTTCCCGGCCACATGGTACTCTCCAGGGGCCCTCACAGCTCAAGCCAGCAAGGGGGCACCGGCATCTATATAAATAGATTAATCTTGAAATGTAATCACAAGTCCATCCCATTATCACTGCTCGATTCTGTTTGTTAGAAGCAAGCCACAGGTCTCACCTACATACAAAGTTCAGGTTTATATATAGGGTGTGAACCCAGGACTCACCTTAGAGTCTTCCTACCACATTTCCAGGGTTTCTTGGTCATTAAAAATGTGATACTTTTATATTCACTCAAAGCAATAAGAATGGATGATTTATATAAGCATAAAACAAAATTGATATATCTCACAAACTTAATGTTGAAAGAAACCAGATATAAAAATGTATATTCTCTATAATTCTAATTTGTTATAAATTTCAAAAACATGCGAACTTAATTTATGCTGCTAGATATCATAAGTGCCTCTGTTGTAATGATAATGACTTATATCTGCAAGTGACAATAAGAGGATGAGAGGGGGCCCAGGGGTACTGGAATGTTGTCTCCGGGGCTACATGCATTCCGTCTATGAAAATGTGGGCGGCATCATGCTTGCAACATGTGCACTTTTCTAAACATAAGTGTGATCATACATTACACTTCAATAAAAATTAAAACGAAACTAAAGAAAAATCCCTGGTAACCTTGGACTAGTCACATAATTTCTGTGGGCCCTCGTTTTCTAATCCTTAGCTTGAGGTTGACCTTGATGATGGTCAACACAATATAGAGTCGTATGAAATAGTAAGGGGGCTGTAACGCTTATTGGATGACTGTAAAGTGCCCAGAATTCATAACATCTTCAACGCCATTCTTACTGAAGGAGAACACTGTGCAGTCAACACGTGTTTCCACTCACAAAGGACTGGCCTTGGGAAATCAAATTAATCTCAACGAATGTATGTTTTCTTAAAGTCTCTTCCACTTCAGAAAATGTCTATGACCCATTGATTTGACAATTTCTTCAGACCCAGCACAAGTGGCATAGCAAGGGTGGGGGCAAGCAATGGGAGGGGTCTGATCTGGGGGCAGGCAAAAAGGAGGTGCATTGTGGAGAATTTAAAGTGATAATCAAAGTGGAAAAACAAATTGGTCTTCTTTTGTTATCACCACGCACCTGCCACTCTAAGTGATGCCACTGATCTAACTCTTGCCCACTTTGCAACTCCATCCCTGCTCCTAACTTGGTGTGTCACTGCAAGGAATGGTTAAGCACTAGGCTGCATAACCAGCAAAGATATGAGTCTCTACATTGGGAAATGTAACAAAGAAGTTGAGACGATGGATGTGTATCAGCTAACTAATGTCTATTCCAAGACCCCGTCACTATAGGGTCTGGATTTTCAAACAAGGCAGGACACTTAATGTGTTATAGCCTCATTGGTGTCTCAGATTCCTTCTCCAAACCCACTGATTTATTGTGACCTCTGGAACTATTAGGTAAGTGGCTCCTAGTGATGCTTGCCTAAAGTAAAATTGGAAGTGAACTCATGAAATAAATCTTCAATTTAAAAATCCTCTTCTAATCCTCGCACCTAAAACTTCAGAAGAACATTTGCATCCAAGCACTGCTGACCGCCTGCATTGCTCCAGGCTCAGCGCGCTCACTCAGCAGCTGTGACCACCTGATAGGTCTCCCTCTCTGTGCCCTTGCCCTGTAGCCAGCCTCTCTCTGCAAAGCATCCACAGGTGTCCCTTCACAGCATGGGGACCCTTACATCTCTCCTCAGTATAAAACTGTGTGATGATTTTTCTTGTCACTCAGAAGGAAATCCAGGTTTCTTCCTGGCCCCTGTTGTCATCCTCAACCTTTCCCACCTCCTCTCCTGGGCCTGGCTCACCCATCTCCTTGCCATTCCTATAATGTGCCAGCAGGCTGATGCCTTGGGCTTTGTACTAAGTTTCTATCTGCCGGCAGCCCTCTTTCAACAGATGCCACATGGCTCAGTGTCATTTAGGCCCCTATCTGAGACTCCTCTCCTGAGCACTGACTATAGTATGAGGTCCCCACGGAGTGGGGTTTATAGAGATCACTACATCTCTGAGTCGGGTCCTACACTTCTCTCTCTGCCTTCTACTCTGCTTGATGTTTCTTCATCAGCTTATCACCTGGCACTATGTTCTACATTTACTTATTTGTTGCCTGCCAGCAAAATTAGAATATAAGCTCTGGGTGGCACACACTTTGTATTTTGTATCTCCAGGAGCTAGAATGGAGCTCAACACATTGTAATCATTCACTAAATTATTAGTTGAATGAATAACCCAAAGTTAAGTTTCGCTTTTACATTAGTCATGTTAGATCCCCAGCATCACCACCAGGGTTCCTGTTTCCTACTGGTACATTTGTTTCTAACGAATCAAATGTCAATATGGGTCTGTTAAACTCCATGACCTGTTAAGAACTTTTAATCACCAATCACACCAGTGTTTCATCATAATTTTATTTTTAAAAAATCAGTAGACAATCGGTGATGCTGTTAGTGGAGACCCTCCATGAAATCAGCATTCACCCCCGTGTAGAATTAAAATTATCCTTACAGTAAGAGTTGGCCAGTGGACCTGCTGAACAGAGATTTGTTTGAATAAGTTATTCCTCGACCTTCAGGGCTAAATTTGAGAACCTGATTAGAAAATACAGAATTAAAAGAAAGAAATGAGAACAGAAGTAAAAGAAAGCTAGAATAGCAACGCTGTAAAAAAAAAAAAAAAAAAAAAAAAAAAAAGGAAAGAAAAAGAAAAAAAATAAGCAACTGAGAAGCAGAGATAGGGAGAAAAAAGCAAAGCAGGTGGACATCCAAGCCACCATGATACCTGTTCCCGGACTTCCTGTCAATACTATCTCACCCCTTACGGCTGCTCACTTACCAAGTGTCCTTGACTGGAAATTATTTTCCTGGTTCCCATAATTTGCTTTGCCCATATAAACTCTGCCTTACGTGTCAGGCCTTCCTGTCGCTGGATTTTAGCCTGGTCATGCAATTGCATACCACCTTGAAGCCTTACAGCAACACAGCTGTGTGATTTGTACACTATCTGCTTGACTTGCCATTATGATTTTCCCCCGAGATGACCCTTGGTTCTGTACTCTGCAGCCTCAGGTTCATCACTTCCCATCTTGCTGCCTCATCTGGGTTCAGAACCTTAGCTCAGTTCCAGTTTCCTAACCTTCTTCTCTGCTGGGTTGGTGGGGATGGTTTAGATAGGGGTGTTCTGGGCCTCGGATTCTCCTGATTTGTACTTTTTCCAATTAAAAGCCTTTGTTTCCTTCATTACAACATTATCCTATTTAACTTTTTCTCATCCTTTGAGACCAGCATTATAGACAATTTTAAGGAATCGATTAAACAAATAATTATAGTCATACCATTGTGTATTTATGGAACGTAAATCATCTAAAGAACCAGCATGAATGTCTTTGGATGCATTTTTCATGGCAAAACATTATGCAATTAGCAGGCCCTTTCCAACGGAGTGTATTATAGCCGTTTTTGAAAAAGTGTGTCTGTGTCCAGAAGTTTAGTATTTTTTTTAAAATACAAGAAAAAGAAAAGAAAACGAAAACCAAGGCTGCAGACAATGAAATCAGAGAAACAGATCAACATCTCAAATGATTTCTAGGCACGCTGAGTCATTTCAGTCCAAATCTGTGATATTTATACAGCAAATGCAGATGTTATGCTTATTCACTTCTAGAGCACTTGCTAAAAGGCTTAGCTTATATGGAAAACTTTTGTGGGATATTTTGTTAGACTAGGCATGTTTTGCCTACTGAGAAAAATTTTAAACCAAAACACTAAATCTGGCATAAATTGAGGTAGATGCATCTTAGTTGAAAACTTCAGGACGATACTTTGATAGTTACTGAGTCCCGACTGCATGGATGTGTGCCCAGCATCGTGCAGAAATGTGGGGATAGAGACGTGCATAGAGCACTCTGCTTGTTCTCAAGGAGCTCATGGTCTTACAAAGTAAAAATAACGCAAAACAAGGAAATTCCATATTTTGTCATAAATGCTACGATTAGTGCAACCGATAATTTATCACTCATGCAGGGAAACTTCAAGCAGTAAAAGGGAGTTCTAAGTATAATTTCACCCTCATAACTGGTGTCATTTGGCACTGTTTCTGGCACACTTTTTACATGGTCACTTTGGCTGCAGCTGACAAGCACGGGTATGGGGAATGATTCTGGGAAAGCGACCTGAGACAGCAGATCAGGTGCTCGTTGCCATATTGATCTTTAGAGGGCAATCCTGATATATTTCGGAGCTGCTGTGTTGAATGCCGGGCTCACCTTCTAAAACTGACCCATTATCATATGCTGCCAGCAGCCCCTGTCCCTGAAACTCCCCTCACCCCCTTCACACATTCTACCTTAGCAAAGACTCTCACCACAGTACCCCATGCCCTACAGATTCAATGCAGAAACAGTTAAACAGAATAAGGTTACTACAAGCATCTGGGGTTAAACTCTGACTTTACTGCAAACTAGCCATGCAACTTTTTGCATGCAAATCAGTGAAATTCTCCAACCTCAAGAAGGAAAACATGTGTCCCTGCTCACATTGTTCTTTGGTGCCCCCATCAGACTAAAGTGTGGCATAGATAATAGAAACAGGCAGACTTAGGGATAAACTCCAGCTCTGACGTTTACAAGCTGGGTGATCTTGGATAAGTCCTGGCACTTGTCTGAACCATAAGTTCTCCATTTGTAATAACTACTGACAGAACCAACAGTGATAATAAGTACAGTATGTGAAGTGCCTGGCAGAGTGTCTACCACAAAGTATGTATCAGTAACATGGTGAGGAGCTGCTGTCGTTATAATTACTGGTGTGGTTTCCGACTGCACCATGGGGCTGGCCGTGAGCAGCAGCTCTGATGTTCTGTTAGACAAGGGGTGATGCCCTTTCCTGGAACCATCTGGGAGTCGTCATTCCTTTTTTGCATCTTTGCGTGTTATTTTCAATTTTCTTGCTCAAATACCAGAAACAGTTTGCTGCTCATTCCCCTGCTGCATTCCCAAACAGGAAGCAGTATGCTTGGCTGGCAGGTGTTGGCTGTTTGACTGAAGGAATAAACAAAAAGCTGTGATGACACAGTTTGCTGGAATGGTTTATCCATTGTGTTCAGTGAGGGGGTGTTATTAGTTACCAGCTCCTTCTGCAGGGTGCCCAAGGCAAAACAGTAAGGAGAGACATTACTCAGTATTGGCACCTGGTGAATGATGGCAAGAGAAAACCTGTGTCATTTCAATTATTTAAAATACAATCTTGTCCAGAGATGGAAACTCTCATGGCAACGCCCACTGGTTAGTAATTGCTGCTCTGGGAACAGTTGGGAAGCTACTTGGCCCTGGTTCAAAGGAGGACATGACTGATTAGTGGTGCCTGCCATGGACGGAAGGGTAAAGAGCACATAGGCTCATTTATGGGTGTACTGGTCCTAATCCCTGAATTAATTGCCAGCCCAAGGAACTATCATGCAAGCAAAAGATCTTATACTTTCTTTATTAATTTATCCAATTTCCAATAGTTCTTGTGTTCCTGGATCTGACAGATGACACAAGAATTATTTAAATTAATGTTGTTTTTCCCCAACCCCCCCCTTTTTTTTCTTGAAAACAATAAACTTCTAATTTGGCAAATATTACAGCTACTCATATAATCTTAACCATTGTAAAAATGGGAGAATGGCCAGTAAAGAAGACAATGGCAGAAGTTGAAAATTATTGGACAAATGAAGATAATAATTATTTAAGCAGTGTATATTTAGAGTTCTTGTAAAAATACCATGTTCTACTAAGGTCTACCTATCATCTATTTTATCCTACACAGAGCATAGGGTATATATGATCTCTTCTCCTTAATCATAGTCAGGAGAACACATTTATATCTTTAAAATAATTGGAAAACTAATTTAGTTGCCTACAATATGAGCTATTTACTATCGTTTTTGTTTTAGTTTTTCTTGCAACAAATATACTTGTTTGTGTGTTTGTATCCAGAGAGAGGTGTGTCAGCATTGGGAATGATTTCATATAATTGTTGATCTAAAATCCCAGTTAAGCCTACTCCCCCTCAGGAAGAGCCCTTACAGTTAATAGGGCAAAGCTATGAGAATCCACTACAGATATTTGATATTGATTGTAGAGCAGCCCCTTGCTGTGTGAGCAGAGCAGAGATAGTAAGGCCATTACAAGGCTGGAAACAGAACCTTCATGGGGAGAAATAAATGTATCATAGAGGGTCTTTTTTGCTCTAATACAAACCCCTTCCCAAGAAGAACAGCTTTTGAGATGGAAACACTTGGGAGGTATAATTTAGGGCCTAGAGGTGTCCACTGATCAGTCATCTTTTCTTCTGGAATCTGGGAGGAAGAAAAGATTCCTGCTTTCTTCAGAAAACCTGCTGACGTATCTGCAGTAGGCCTTCTTGTAATGAGGCCATCATGATGGCCCCTCCAGCACCTCCAGGGACATCTGGAATTAGACCAATGTGTACGGTGTGAGGGATAATTCTGTGGTCAGGACACATAGCTTTTATTAGAACTTCAAATGTGTCTTTAACTATAGAAAACTAAGAAGGCTCAGGAGTCTTTCTATCACATTGGTTTATTTAATAAAAGAGAATGAATTTAGGGATTTAAATCTCTATATTGGTATTCTTGTGTTTTAGTATGCTTTGCAATTTTTATATAACCGAAGTACTTGCATATTATATTAATTTAACTAACTTTTTTTTTCAATGGTGTTTTTCAAAAAAAAGTCTGAATCATTACATTTTGAAAACTTACCAGAGATTTATGGCTATGTTAAATTTTAAAAACTAAAAAGAGGTACCTTATTTGAAGAAACTTTATGACCATATCCCCACCCTGTTTAAAACATTTCTGAAGCATTCAATCTTGTTTAATTTTATTTTCTGAGTTACTAGTGAAGCTAAATCTCTTACATTAGTTACATGGCCTTTTATCAGTGTGAGTTTGCACCCCATGGGTGTTCACATTAGTTGATAAAGTAGGCTTAGAAGTGGGAGCGGGATCCTCAGGAAACCAAGAGATGTGTACTGTAGGTGTTAAAGAGAGCAGGGTTTTGGGGGAGTCTAAGATGCCTACTGCATCCGAGGATCACACCAAAATTACAAATAAATTACAGAACAATCAACCTCAAGAATCATTTGATGACTAGCTGAACAGAATCCCTACAACTAAGGATATAAAGAAGAAACCGCATTGAGACTGGTAGATAGGGCAGAGATGTAAAATGGGCTGACCCCAAACCCACAGAGAGTGGCTGAAGAGCAGGAGGGACACCTCGGTGGTAGAGGTCCCCCAAGAAGAGGGAAGGGTCCCAACCCCACACCAGACACCCCAGCACAGGGGTCCTGTGCCGGGAAGAGGAGTTCACATAACATCTGCCAGTGAAAATCAGCAGAGACTCTACCCGTTCCAGTGAGATGGAAGGTAGCTGGAAACCCAGACACCCTCTTAAAGGGCTCCTACACAGATTCACTCACTTGCAAACACTCACCTGTTTTCTGGGGGAGGGGTGGCAACTTGAGAGGCACCACAGACATTCGGGGAAAGACTGAGTTGTCTGAGGCTTGGAGGGACTGGCCATTGTCCCTGTGTGGAGCCTGCCTCATGTGTAGCCTACAGGAGGTGTCATGTTTTCTATGTTGAACCCTCCCCCAAAAGGCCAAATCCGAGCCCACATTACTCTGAATAAATCCATGTGTGTGCACCACCTTGGTGATGCCCTGGGCCCTCACCCTACAAATCTAGTTCTACATTGCCAGGGGCATTCGCAGCTACTAAGAGGCCAGCTGTCCCTCATAAGCTGCAGAAGTCTTTTACAGCAGCGGATGGCTCATAGTGGCCAGGGAAATTTTGGTGGTGGGCCATTAACCACAAGCTGTGCCACAGCCTCCCTTGGGCAGCTCCTGAGGACCTGTGGGCCTAAGGCAAGCAGTGGCTGGCCATGGTGTTCTCAGGGCATTTTGTGAACTGGTCACAGGCCAGGCACTGAGGCAAAACTTATTTTGCATTAACCTCTTAATGCAAACCTTTGCATTAACCTTTGCATTAAAATCACAGACCACAGCTCGTGACTCCCTGGGCTTGTGCCCACCAAGCAAATGCTACATCTCCAAAGGCACTCTCCACACCGGGTCAACCAGCCTGGCCGGTGCAACTAGGAGGCTCTTTCAACAGCTGAACCTTATAGACAGCTGGTAGGTAGCAATAGGCCTAGACGTCCCTGGGTCGTTTATTATGTTGCCCCAGGCCACATACTGGTAGCAGGTGGCCTCGGTTCCTAGTGAGGCTAAATCCACATGCCACCACATCCAACACAGGCAACAGCCAACCCACATATATCTTTGTAGCTCCTACCGGGTAACCATAGGCCAGTCCCAGGCAAGGCTGAAATTGGCCTGCATTGGAGTCCCTCCCAAGAGGCACCAGAAACAACACACCCAAAGACCCACTTGAGACCAAACAAAAGCACTACCCAATTAGTCCCACAAGCAGCATACCCTAAGGGTGGTTTCAACAGGCACAAAAGCTTGCAAGGGCAAATCCCCCTCTGGGGGTTTAGTCCCTACATAGCAGCTCATAAACTGTGGCCATAGACAATCCTTATAGTCAGTCAGCTTGAGAGTCAATCCCACCCATTGACATGCCAAAAATAATCAAGGCTCAGCTACAATATGAGAACTCACACAACACACTCAAGGGACACTCCTGGAACACACGCACAGGAGATCAGGGAGACTGAGCCATTAGATCACACAGGACACATATTAAATAAGGCCACCCAGCAAAGATTGAGAGACACAGGAGCTCTACTTAATACATAGAAACAAATACATAAAGGCAGCCAGAATGAGGAAACAAACAAATAAAAAAACAAGGAGAAAAAAGAACTGCATGCCCCAAATAAAAGAACAGAAGAAACCACCAAAAATAGAACTAAATGAAATGGAGGCCATCAATCTACCAGAGACAGAGATTAAAATACTGGTTATAAAAATACTTAAGGAACTTGGTGAGAATTTCAACAAAGAGCTAGTCAGCATAAAGGAGGACCTAGATATCACAAAAAGAAGCAGTCAGAAATAAAGAATATACTAACTGAAATGAAGACTATACTGCAAGGAAACTACATCAGATTAGATGAAGCAGAGGATCAAATCAGTGCTTTAGAAGACAAGGTAGCAGAAAACACCCAATTGAAGCAACAAAAAGAATAATAATTTAAAAAAGAAAATGAAGATAGTTTAAGGGACCTGTGGGACAACATCAAGTGTAACAATGTTCGTATCATAGGAGTACCAGAAGAAGAGAGGGAGCAGGGATCAAGAAAGTATTTGAAGAAATAATGACTGAAAACATCTATAACCTGATGAAGGAAATAAACATACCAGTCCAAGAAGTCCTGAGAGTCCCAAACAAGGTGATCCCAAATAGGCCCACATCAAAACACATCATAAGGTTAAAGACAAAGAGAGAATCCTAAAAGCAACAATAGAAAGACAACTAGTTCCTTACAAGAAAGCCCCCATAAGACTGTCAGTTAATTTCTCAACAGAAACTTTGCAGACCAGAAGGGAGTGCCAGGAAATATTCAAAGTAAAGAAAAATAAGGGCCTACAACTAAAACAACTCTACCCATCAAGGCTGTCATTTTCTTTTTTTTTTTTAATTGTGGAAGGGGAACAGGACTTTATTGGGGAACATGTGTACTTCCAGGATTTTTTCCAAGTCAAGTTGTTGTCCTTTCAATCGTAGTTGTAGAAGACGCAGCACAGCTCCAGGTCCAGTTGCCATTGTTAGTTGCAGGTGGCACAGCCCACCATCCCTTGGTGGGAGTCGAACTGGCAGCCTTGTGGTTGAAAGCCCACTGGCCAATGTGGGAATCGAACCTACAGACTTTGGCATTAGGAGCATGGAGCTCCAACCACCTGAGCCACTGGGCCAGCCCAAGGCTATCATTTTCAATGGAAGGAAAGATAAAGAGCTTCCCAGATAAGAAAAATCTAAAGGATTTTATTACCACCAAGCCAGTATTATAAGAAATTTTCAAAACTACAATGAGATACCACATTATTTTTGTTAGAATGGCTATTATCAATAAATCAGCAAACAACAAGTGTTGACGAGGATGTGGAGAAAAGGAAACCCTTGTGTTCTGTTGGTGGGATTGCAAATTGGTACAGGCACTATGGAAAACAGTATGGAGGTTCCTCAAAAAATTGAAAATAGAATACCTTATGACCCAGCAATTCCACTCTTGGATATTTATCCAAAGAAATCCAAACTAGTAATTTGAAAAAAAAAAAAAAATACATGCACCTTTATGTTTAATGCAGCACTATTCACAATAGCCAAGGTATGAAAACAACCAAAATGTCCATCAGTAGACTATTAGGTAAAGAAATCGTGGTAAATTTATACAATGGAGTATTACTCTGCCATAAAAAATAATTAAATCTTACCATTTATAACAATATGCATGGACCTACAGGTTATCACACTAAGTGAAATAAGTCAGACTGAGTGAGAAAGACAAAAACCATATGATTTCACTTATATGTGGAATCTAAAGAACAGAATAAATGAACAAACCAAACAGAAACAGACGCATAGATGCAGAAAAGAAACTGATGGTTGCCAGGTGAGAGGGGGATTGGGGGAGTAGGTGGCAAAGGTGAAGGGACTAGGGAGTACAAACTGGTATCCTGTTTCCCCGAAAATAAGACCTAGCTGGACAGTCAGCTCAATGCATCTTTTGGAGCAAAAATTAATATAAGACCCGGTATTATATTATATTATATTATATTAGACCTGGTTTTACATTATAGTAAAATAAGACTGGGTCTTATATTAATTTTGCTCCAAAAAAAGCATTAGAGCTGATGGTCTGGCTGGGTCTTATTTTCGGGGAAACACAGTAGTCACAAAATAGTCACAAGGATGTGCAATACAGTAAGGAGAATACAATAAATAATGTTATAAAAACTATGTATGGTGTCAGTTGGGAACTAGACTTATCACGGGGATCACTTCATAAATTATATAAATGCCTTACCACTGCACTGTACACCTGAAACTAATATAAATTAATATTGAATGTCAACTATAACTTTAAAAATACACACACACACACACATACACACATAGTATATGAGGTGTGATGAAATAATACAGTGAATATTTAAATTAAAAATTGATTACAATAAAGGACACATTGCCATTAATCCCCCTTAAAATACTCCCCCTCACTTCCAACACAGTTATCCCATCATTCTTGCCACTTTCTGAAGCAGTTCTTTAGTCCTCTTTCGGGAGATATCATGGCTGCCTCCACGTCTTGAATCATTTTGACTTTGGGGAA
This sequence comes from Rhinolophus ferrumequinum, assembly GCF_004115265.2. Taxonomy (NCBI): domain Eukaryota; kingdom Metazoa; phylum Chordata; class Mammalia; order Chiroptera; family Rhinolophidae; genus Rhinolophus; species Rhinolophus ferrumequinum. The sequence continues at coordinate 94,466,579 of NC_046291.1, read as the reverse complement.
GAGCCAGAAGTCGCATGGTGCCAGATCTGGTGAATAAGCTGGATGAGGACACACCATAATGGTTTTATTTGACAGAAATTGCCATCTACAAGAAGCGATGTGTGACACAGAGCATTGTCATGATGAAGGATGATTTACGGCACACTTTAAAACACACCTTCTCAACTGTGCCTCACACCTGACTGACTGCACTGAACAAGTTGAAAATTGTCACACATTGTTACTAAGGTTTGACATGCCACTTTCTGTATTGAAGATCCCTGCCTTTCTGTTGGATGGCACTCAGTAGCAACATTCACCGTATTTTGTGATCACAATGGAAAGTCTCCATGTCACACATCGCTTCTGGTACAGCAATTTCTGTCAAATAAAAACATTACAGTGTGTCCTCATCCACCTTATTCACCGGATCTGGCACCATGTGACTTCTGGCTCTTCCCCAAAGTAAAAAACGACCATGAAAGGTAAATGTTTTGAATCGATTCAGGACATTGAGGCAGCCACAACAGCACAACTAAAGACACTCACAAAAGAGGACTTCCAGAACTGCTTCAGAAAGTGGCAAGAATGATGGGATAAGTGTGGTCAAAGAGAGGGGAATATTTTGAGGGGGCAATGTGTCTTTCACCATAATTATTGTTTTCTTATTTAAACATTTACCATATGTTTTGATCACACCTCATATAGTTGTGAGATGTAAAGTACAACATAGGGAATATAGTCAATATTATTGTGATAACTATGTACAGTGTCAATGGGTAGTAGACTTGTCGGGGTGATCACTTTGTGAGGGGTGTAAATGTCCAATTATTATGTTGTTTTGTATACTGGAAACTATTAGGTTGGTGCAAAAGTAATTGCCATTTGAAAGGTTAAAAAATAATTGCAAAAACTGCAATTACTTTTGTACCAACCTAATAATAATAATAATAATAATAATAATAATAAATGAACCAAAAAAGAAAAAGAAAGAAGGTGTGGAGCCTAAATGGTGAGTGGGGCATCCAGGCCCAAATTTCCAGCCCCTCCCCATACCTTGATTGCTTTATTCTGGATCCCAGCCCAGGCTTCCCTGTTCTCCCTTCCGCTGTTTTGCTCCCTGACCAAGTACGTTATGTTAACCAAGAGGTTCTCCCTGTGTGTTCTCTGGACCGGCAGTATGAGCATCACTTGGGCATTTGTTAGAAATGCAAATCTGATGCCCTTCTACACCCAGACCTCCTGAATTGGAAACTTTGGCGTGGGGCCCAGTAGGCTGTGCTTTAACAAGCCTGCTGGTGATTCTGACATAGGCTCCAGTTTGAGGAATTGCCTTAACTAGACAGTATTTCCAAAACTTCCCTGCTATAGGATTCACTCATATTCCTTCCCAGGGCTCTTCCTGAAGACTAAGTGGGTTTGTGATAAGACCCCAGGAATGTTGATTGTTAATGAATGAGTACCCAAAGGGATTCTTATCATCAGGAAACTTTGGCACGGCTGGGCAAGCTTCCCTACCATGTCCCATGGCACACCGTGTGCTGCTGGTGGGTCACAGGTGTTTTCATCACCAGGTCACCTCAGTCCCCACAGTGTCCAGGCAGGCCTGGGGTGGCTGACATCCCTGGAATGGTCATCTCTGATCTGCCAAGGCAGAGCACTGAAGCAGCTCTTCAGATAGTATGATGTGAAGGTATTGAGGACTTTTAGACCTGACCCGTTGCCCCTCAGGATAACCTACTGTAATCAAGACCTTCTTCTCCCATGATGTTACTGGAAGAGACTAAAGCCACCTGGATAGCAGCACTCAATCCGGGACCCTGGGCCTCTCACAGGAAAAGCAGTATCTGAGGACAAAGGGACAAAGTCAGGGTGACCCTAAACCTATGTACATCCTTATTTGATTTTGAAACAAGACACCACTATTTCATGATTTACTTTGTGTAATACATTTTGCTTCTTTATTTTAATTATCAACTAAGTGTGTTGTATCCTTTTGTAAGTAGGTCTGTGTTGGGATAATGAACACCAATGTTTATTGTATGCTAAATAGCATATAATGTCCTTAAGGCAGCTGTGTTCTCTTGTCTGTATTCTCCAGTTTTTCTCCTGCCTCCCTTGCTGTCCAGCTGTCTCAGATCAAGGGTCTTAGTGTACAAGGAGCCCTTTAAATTGCTGTCTGCAGTTGTCTCCGATGTGGGTATCCCTGTGTGTCAGGAGTGAGTGTAAAGTTGGATGAAAACCATCTCCAAGTCAGCTCCAAGCTGCTCTTCCTCAGAGCTGCACTAACAGTGGGCCACAGGCTCGGAGGACAGACTGGTGACAGGTGGAATGCTATAGGCTGACAAATCACATGTGGAGTGCTGACGCCACCACATGTGTGAGTGTGTTGTTGTAAGCATGACCTTACAAGAGCTACTAAATCTCTCAGAGACCGTTTCCGTGGCATAAAGTTTGATAATGATGTCTACTTTTCATTTTTTAAAAATTGTGTTATGAAAAAAGAATATGTAGAATACCTAAAACCATACCTGCCACATAGTAGGTTTTCAAAAAATGCAAGATCTCTTCTTCTCTCAGTCATTTCTCAGCTGTGTTTGCATAGTTGATTTGTCTGAGAAATGGCTTCTCTATAAATATTATATAAGTATTTGTTTAACCAAAGTCCCACTATATGCCTTGTACACAACCCAAGAGACAAGAGAAGACTGAAAGGGAACAAACTTAGGCAACACTCACTACATACCAGGCATTGTACAGGGTGCACTTCTTCACAGTAGATACTATGTGTATCATCTCAGAGCATAGATCATGAAACTGAAGCAGAGCGGGTTTAAATGCATTGCTGATAAAATGGCAGATCCAAGATTTGCACTGCAGATAGAAGGTCCTCAAATAATGTTTCCTTATAACATTGATGAGATGAGACAGAAACATAATTCTTGTTTATATCAATTAGCCTAGGGTAAAAGGGGGTTCCACTTTAAGTCATATGTTGTTTTGCTTGAAGTTGCAGAACCTATCGAAGTCACAAGGAGAGGACTTACTGTATTCAGCTCTAAAATGTATGGTCTTCAGCATTATGGCCCAGACTTTCGCTTTGAGTGGTTTTCAGTCTATAGTTTAAAGGCGAGTATTTTTATGCAAAACAGCCCCCCCCCCACACACATTTACAAATGATGTTTCTCTTAAAAGCAAAATTGTAGATAGTTGACTTCATTTCACCAGCTGGACTTTTCTCTGAAGAGTGAGTTTACTGAGCACACATCCCCAGGGAGAAACCGCTAATTAAGGTGCAGGCTTCCTCGCCAGCTGTTTCACACAGAGAGAGGTAGTTCAAGTTTAAATAGCCAGGCTATAACGTGGAGGTGTTGAGCAAAAGGCCTCTGCAAGCTGTAAGACAATAGTGCTTGTTGAATGGCATTGGAAACAGGGATTGGACTCAGTGCCATCTGTAGGTAACAGGCCAGCGGACGTCCTTACGCCATGTTCAGGAAGCTCTGGGCAAAACTGTACCCATGGATTCAACTGTGAGGTGGCATGGAAGGTGCCGCTGACATGTCCAGCAGGTGCCCCCTCAACACCTGCTTTTGTTTACAGTACTTGCTTTCAAGACATCTTTAAAGTGACTCAAACTAGTACCCAGTCTGAAGGTTTACTGGGAAGATTAAAGAAAATAGCATAGGGAAAGCACTTAACACAAGAGAAAGCCTAGCACAGAGAGCATAATTAACGGTGACTTTTACCTACTGACTTATTACTATTTGAACACGAATTGAATCAGAGTAAGCCTACTGTTTTAGATTTATTTTCAATTAATATTTTGTTGTGGAATATTCCCATATTGTTACACTATAGCCGATAAATTGTATTAGATGATATGCTTTGCCTACATTTCCCCTATTTTTGGGATATTGGTTGATTTTTAATGTTTTCCTGTTTTTTTTTTTTTTTTTTTTTTTAATGTTATGATGCATTACTTACTACTGTATCTTCAGGGCCTTAATGATTTCCCTGGGGAATTCCTAGATGTGGAATTGCTACATCCACACTAATGCACATTTTTAAGGTCTTAGCTATACATCACCAAGGTGCCAGGGCCTTAGCCGAAGGTCCCATGTGGCACCTCTGGCCATGCTCCTAGAAGGCACAGGGGCTTGCCTGGGGGTGAGCATCCTCCTTGGTGGCCATGTTCAGATTCACTTCAAAAGGTGTAGCCTGATACTAATGAGGTCTGAGTCATAAAACCAAACCCTTTCATGGCATTTAGCATACCCGGACCCAGGCATGGTACTAAGGTATCTGATTCTGGGCGTTTAGTATTTGTTGAATGTTTGTTATGTGCTATGCAAGACTGAAACACACTTTTTTATTTTTATTTTTTTTAATCTAATGCAATATCTTTGAAGTCTACATTAATATTCTTATTTTTCTCTATGGAACAGAGAGGTTAGGTGACTTTTACCATTCACACAATAAAAAATGGCTGCTTAACTCTGTATTCTGGATGATCGAGCAGCTGCATCTATTGCCCCAGATCACACATACTCTCATCATGAGGAGGAAGCTAATGGCACACATGCATATGGCCCCTTCCACTCCCCCAGTTAGAAGAGTGACAGCTTATCCCTGCCTGTGACCTCTACTGAGAGCATATCAAAGAGAGAAAAAGGAGAGTCGGAACTGAGGTCTCTAGCTCAAGGTAAGAAACTTCAATTTTATTCTCTGGTGAACCAGAGAAAGATTTAAAGACAGGGAGGGTAGAAAGTAGAACAAAGAGATATTGGGGGGAATATAGAATTTCCCAAGAGATTGCTATTTTAAAAAAATGGGGGAGCTAGAAACAGATGTAAAGAGTTATTCACCTCAGAACTTGCGTGCAAGATCCTGGAGTCAATGGATGGTTAGTAAAGTGCTTTTTAAAGTGCAGAGCTCCACACAAATACAGTTGTGTATCATTAGTATTAGTCAGAAGTTCTGTTAGGGTAGATATTTAATTATAATATCATCTAAAATTAAAAGTGGCTTCTAAAATGAAATGGTTTCTGCCACAGACTGCTCACCCCCTTGTGGGTTTCCATTGCATCCATACGTTGAGATCCAAACCATATGTTTATTTTGTGGACTATATAGAGGGATGACTCGGGAATGGTGATTGGTTTTCTGTTTTGATTTATGATTCTTCAGGAGAAGATTCTTGGCACATTTGGTCTTAATGACTATCACTGCTCCTTCCTGCCAGTCCTCAAGTAAGGCTAGTGGAGTCACGTACCATTGGAACCTAAGCTGTGGTCTCCTGGGATGAGAGCTGACTGAAATGTGTTGTGTCTGTGATAGCTTCCATTCAGGTTCTTGAGCATTCTGCAAATGAATTCTCCCTACATCCAGGCACAATATGCCTTGGGTTGTTTTGAAATTGTTGAACTGTCTTTCCTGAGTGTCAATGTATAAATACACTCTTATTCAGAGAGGCCATAATCCCTACTGAAGAGTTATTAATTACACATGTACCTAGTGTTTGTATTCCAGCTTTCCTCAGGGAGCTCAAAGCACTTGGCAAATATGAATTGAAAACAATAAATAATGCCTTTGATTTCTAAGACACCGATCTCTAAGGATTTAAGATTTTTTTTTTTTTCTCAGCATTCTATAGAACTGAAGCCGTCACAACCCAAGGACAGACATAAGCACCTCTAGTCGTATAAGAAAGAATTGTGAACTATCAATAGGGCTGATTTTCCACACTGGGACCTGAATATGTGAGGGAATGACTTTGTAACTGGGTTTTAGAAACCAGCTAGAGACATTAAATGGCTATTAGGAGGAAAGCCATGGCTTTATACTAACTTTGGACCACCATAAATTTTCATTAATCAATAATAAAAATGAAGGGAGAGGGAGTGAACAAAGCATGACTTCCAATTTTACAATCCTGAGTTAATTATTGGCTTTGAAGCACCTTAGCAACTAAATCTTGTGTTTGGCTAAACTAACTCATTTCTTTTCCTATTGAAGGGAGTTATCTAGATGAAATGTATGCAAACAGGACTGACTTTTTTTGTTTTACAGCTTGCTCTGTTTTTAGCCTCTCACCCAGAGAAAACGGGAATAATTATTTGGGACATTTTTTGGTTTAGCACAGAATTCAACTGCAATTTAATTCATATCTAGCAAATGTGATATATCAGTGACAGTTTTGTTTACAAAACAGTACATAAATAACGACCACTGGTTACTTTCTATGTAAACCTGCTTTTCCCAAGAAATCATCAGTTCCAAAATTTTCCTTTCACTAGGCAGAAATTTGAACTTTAGATGAGTATTAGGTCTTCCAAAATTCTTGCAGGCTTCTGCATACCTAGCAAATTGTACATATTCAATTGATATCAATTGGCAGGGAGACCAACTCTCTAGACAGCTCTTTCCATGTTCAACAGCACACTTGCTGCCTTCCAATTCTCTGTTGTGGAAATTGAGCTCTTAAATACGGTGCTGCATTAATAGAGCGCTTTTCAGAATCATTTTAACAATTAGAAATGATGACACGGAGGATCAAGCCCAGGACATAGTGATGAAGATGATGATGATGATCATGACAATGCATTCTTTGTATGGAATTCCTCATTTTGTATGGAATTCCTCCAAATGAAGCTTTAAAGGAAGTAAATAAAAATCAAATAATAATCATGATATTAGTTCACATTTAGAATGTTATGTGTCGGATACTCATAAAGCATTTAATATTGCTTTAATCCTCACAATTTCATGAAGTCCATGCTATGATTCTACCCATTCTGCATACACAGGAAGTGAGGAAATGGAGTCCATTTACCTGGGTCTCCCTGGTAACGTAGAAGAGCTGGGCTCTGACCTAGGCAGACTGGCTAATTGTAACTACTATTCTGCCCTGCCTGTAGGCATACAGTCAACACCAGGTCATGGAGTTCTACAATGCAGCTATCAGTGGAAGTGGTACGGAGCATCCTATGAAAGAACAGGATTTTTATTCCCATATATGATAGCCAGTCTTTGAGCTGGGAAGCTGAGAACTCACCTACTTACTATACTAACATTACTAACTTACTATAAAGCAATGTCTTATTACCCATGGCTGACTCTAAATCTACTGGCCTTGTGGTCTACATAATCTCCTTGTCAGTGGCTCTTAGATCTGTACTTCCAGCCTCCACTTTTCTCCAAAACTCCAGTCCCCACATTGCTTGCAGTTATTTGCCATGTTTACCTTTATATTGGTATTATAAATTTAATATACCACGTAGTAGTTTAGTAGTTAAAACCTATTTTTGTCCCATTTTAAAACGTGTCTTTTTTTCCCCTATATTTCCTGTCTTATTTAAAGCTTAACTAATACTTTCATTCATTCATTCATTCATTCATTCATTCATTCATTCATTAGATGATTATTTATTAACTACTGAATGCCAGATGCCTTTGATAAGTACTGAAGATACAGAGATGAATGAAACAGACAGGATTTCTGTCCTCCTGGACCTTACATTCCATTAGGAGAGCCACATATTAATAAAATAATCATGCTAAGAGATATGTAATTACAAACTGAAAAGTTTCATATGGGAAAATACAGGGTACTAGGAGAGCTCATATCAAAACTGGGGGGAGAGGGCACAAAGAGACTTCCCTGAGGGTGAGATCTTTGTGCTGAAATATAAAGCGTGGGCAGGGCTGGCTGGTTGGGTGGGTTGATTCCAGAGCAGATGGCGTGTGTGCAGAAGCTCTCTTAGGAGAAAGGACGGTGTGTGGAGGAACGGAAAGACAGTCTAGTTGGCCACAGAATGTGGGGGTGAGTGTTAGGAAAGGGGTTAGAGAGTCAACAGGTCTCGGATCACCTCAGTCCTGGGATCCTCGGGTCAGGGTTCTTGCCTTTGCCTTAATGTACCCAACCTACCACCAAGTCTGCTGACCTCGTGTCTGTTTTCCTTTCAGATGAGCTATTCTCTTCTGTTATCCGGGCTCGCCTTCACTGGGCCCATGGGCCTTTAGATGGTTTGCCCAACTCTCATCCTCACCATCCTAAGACATTCCCTTCACTGAGGCCTACGGTCTTCCTCAGTGATTTTTCTAGAATATGTCTTACAATATTCTCTCCATTAGAACTTCCTTGACTCCTCAACCTCTGTAGTATAAACCCAAATTCAGTAGGACAGAGCACGAAGACCTGTAGCAAACGACCTAGCCCAGGTTTACATGGGAAACTGAACTTCTTGTCAGTTTCCCACTTTAACCCCTTTCCTCTGACCTAGAAGGCATTGTCAGTTATTGTCAGAGGGCTGGTTGGGGAGCTCTGAAGATCTTTGCAAAATGTTGGGGAAACTCAAAAACAATTACTTTATTTTTATTTCAAGAAAAACATACTTGTCTTTTTATATGTATCTTTTCTGTAAGTGAAAATAAATTTGACATAGTGAAAAAGTATCATTAGTTTTCTTTCTATGCACAGGTTTTTGGGAAGTGCTTTTCTCATTCATCTGGCATGTATTTAGGCAGGACTTACCTTATGCAAGGAAGAGTGGAAGTAAAAATAATAAAGCTTGCAAGAACACGAACCTCTTTCGGCTGCAGTATAGAACACTAAGAGGGGATTTGTGGAGATATGGCTAATAGACAGGCTGAGAGAAGACTAGAGAATATAGGAAAGGCATTAGACTGTATTATGTTGACAGGTAAGGAGTGTCCTTCACATTCAAATCCCACTGTCACAGGCATGAAGGAAAGAAAGTTGTTGTTGATGCCAGAGAAGACGTTAGAGAAAAGATGGTCACTGGGAGGTCATGCACTGCCTCAGGCATTGGAGAATATTGGGGGGATCTCTTGAACATGCTGGCCTCCTTTCTACCTGTTATACGCTCCCATAGAGCCTGAGACATTTCCTCCAGGTCACAAAATTTGTTTTGTTTGTAGATGTGAGTTTACTTTCTGTCCTCACTGGGAGGTGGGAGTTCCATGAGAGCAGAAGACTTGGCTGTGTAGTCCCAATGCCCAGCAAAAGAAAGGTGCACAGTAGGTGCTCCATAAGCATTTGCTGACTGACTAATAGATGACCTCATCATATAACACCTCATGTTCATTGTATCACTCATAGTTTCTGAAACCAGCTTTTTCTCATTTATAAAAACATGGAGGATTAATTACATGTCCTCTGTTTCCCCCCGCTAAGGACCAGTATTGTTTGCTCTTGTTCCCCTTCCTGCCATAGGCACGCTACATGGTATTCACCAGCCCAGTAGAGAACAAGGTTTCTTGTTCCTTGTCATTGTTCTTCACTGAATATGCAACGTTTAAATCTTTTTTGAGAGGTTAATCCAAATAGTTAGGCAAGGACATGCTGCGTGCGTAAGTGTGTAGGTGTGCAAGTGAATGAGTAAGAGAGTGTGGGGACAGAGTCCCAGAGAGTAGTTTCCAGACTCTTGGCCTCACGTGGAAAGGTGCTGTCTCGGTTATTAGATGGCCATCAGCTGTAATCAGATGGCCATCTGCTGTGGCTGGGTGGCCATCAGCTGTTACTGGTTAGCCGTTAGCCACTAATATAACTGTCCTGGATACGCTAGGGGGTTGGTTGGTTGGCAGAGAAGCTGACAGTGGATTGTGGCTAGCAAGTGCAGTTAGCAAGCGGATTGTAGCTAGCAAGAGGGATTGGTTGTTTGGCGGAGAAGCAGATGGCGGATTGCACATCATGTGGAGCCTGCTTCCTATATCTCCAACCCAGCTGGAGAGAGAATATAGTGGTATGAATCCCCTATCCACGGCTCCGTTGGTGTTCCTTTTTGGCCTCGCCATATCCTGCATTCTTGTGTGGGGGGCGGGACCAGAGTCCCTGCATGACAGAGAGTGTGTGTATTAGTGTGCTATGGTGGTGGTGGGGGTATTGTTCTTTATTATTATTTAAATTCTAATGTAGCCCATGTTCAGGAAGGAAAAATTAGTGATAAAAATAGTTCATATTCGAGGCTGTTACTGTAGTTTCTTCTCTCTGTTCTGTCTCAGATCAGTAGACGAAGACCCTTCCCCCAGCTTCTTATCTACTCCAAATTCATGCTGTCGTTTAGAGGGAGTAGTATTGTCCTGGGGTTCAGAACCTCAAGTTACCACTTTAGGTAGATTTTAAATTCCCTGAGCTTCATTTATTTCTCATCTGTAACAGAAAATAATAACTATTGCAAGTGGTTGTCATGTCATTGCTTCTGACCCAGGGAAGTTGTCTGGTGCCTCTTAGGGACAGGGATAAGAATCTTGGTGGGGTAATGGAGAATAGTCAGAAACAGACTCTGTGAGCCTGCAGGCTAGGACATCCCCAAATGCCACACTGTTCTCTCATCAAGTACAATGTCATACCTAAATGCATAAGAGCTTGTACAAGGCTTAGCACAGAGTAAGCATTCATTTGGTAAACCTTATTTCCACTCTCTTCAAATCAACATTTCCCTTTCCAAGGCCAATGTTGGAGTAAGAAAGAATAAAGGATACAGAAGGGACAACATCCTGGACAAGGCCCTCACTTCTGAACAAGTGGGATTTGATCCGCTGAACTTGGAGGAACCCCTGCCCCCAGGAAAGATCACCATCTGATTGTCTCTGTACCATTACACAGGATCCTATAGTTGTGTCTTGATGACTTTGCATTGTGAAAAGTGCCTCTAGTTATTCATGAACTAGTTACACTATTTGGTAGTGATTTTAAAAAATGGCTTAGGAGATCATCTATAATTGACCATCACTTATATTTTCCTTTACGGAAGTATCTGAAGCCAGCACTAACTGCTTTGCTATCTCTGCAGTCAGCTGGCTGCATGGGACTGACAGACATTAGGAAAACACCAAGGGTGAGGTTTTTGGGTATAGTTCTGACCAAGCTCTACCTTTCACATGTTTAAATTTTTTTTTTTTTTTTTTTTTTTTTTTTTTTTTTTTTAATCATCATTCTACGTTCACCTTACTTGTTTTTGGAATATTTTTGGAACATTGCGTTTTCACCATTTCTGTGAGGTAGTACACACAACATTAAAGACTGAGCATAACTTTCAGAGCTGGTTATTACACTCAGTATGGCAACTCAGTTCCTTGTTATGTGGATGTATTTGTGCAGAGAGTCAAATAACCACCCACCTCACTCCCTGGAATAGAACATGTATCGTAGCTGTCATCCAGAGTGGTGGGTCTTTTGAAATTATCTTTATAAATAGCATTTAGAAAAAGTAAAATAGTGAGTTGAAAAAATCATGACTCAATAGATGTAATGGCTTCCTTAAGTAGGGATTCTTGTTCACATCCCCAAATTTTCACTAAGTATTACCTTCTACTTCTTTTCCACATGCATGCCTACCTTTTACCCACCACAGACATGCACTTAATCCTCTTTTATCTTTCCTTGCCTTTGACACACTATTTCCTGTAGTAAAGCCCTCTTCTTGTCCATGTGGCTAACACTCATGTGTCCTTCAGGACTCTAATTCAGGATTTATCACCCTAGCAAGCTTTCCCTGATCCTCCAGTATTCTTTCCTATGCATATATTTTCCAGCATTTCTCTGCACTATATTGTAATGGTCTTATTGTCCTGGGTCTCTCACTAGGCTGTGGGTGTCTTGAAAGGAAGGCTATATCTTTCTTTTTTAAGCCAGTGTTCACACACTCTTCCTGGCACATCATGGGTGTGGACCTTCTTTTGCTGCATGTTGATAGAGAGAAGGCCTGCTCTGGATGACTTCTGCAATGCGCTCCATGGGAGACGTAAGGATATGTGCAAACTCTCCTTATTAGGACCTTCAGAGTGGCATTTTAGCCAACAAAGTAACAAACCACAACCCGATATTTGCATTATTTTATATGGTTAATACCTGTGCTTATCAATTTTTTTTTGAAAATTTTCACTTACATACATGCAACTACCATTATTTCCAAATATTTCAACATTTTAAGTGCCATGATCAAAAACATTTACATTTAAAAGTAATTGGATAGTAAAAAGAGAACATAAAATTTACAAAGCTGCCTCATCCTGAGTATTTTAAAGACTAATTACTATCTTGAGTCCTAATGACTATTGCCTTCAAACCCCATAAATCATAAACAAATAAGAGGAGAGAGTTTTTAAATGTAAGTGTACTCTAATTGGGTCTCAGAAGACAAAAAAGCAGATCTTTAGAATCTCAGTGAAGTCTCTATGCACATAAAGCGTCAACCAGTCCCTCCCATGGAGTTTTGTGGACTGTGCCTTTTACACATACTGTAATGACTAAATTCAGAGGACGAGCCTGAACCAGAGGAATCTAATTGGTTTCATTCACACATAGCAACTGAAAAATAAAATCAAAGATACTCCTAGTTCTGTAATTTAATGTATTTCTCTTTTGTGGAAAACAGTCTTTCCATGGCATAGGCAATAAAGAAACATGGGTCTGGACCAAATGCCATGGAAAAGGGGCAGTTGGTCTTCATTTATTGCCAATAATGGACTCTTTTTTCTATGCAAATGACTTTTGAGTTAAAGGTAAGACAGGTTGTGGAATATTTTCTGCAAACGTAAACAGAAGCACTGAAATAGAAGATAATCTTTGCTTATTAAGGTGCTTAGAATAGGGCTGAGTGAAGTAAACCAGAACCCATCATCAACCAGGATGGAGGATTTGGTACCTGTTTATTACTTCCTCTGAGAGTTTTCAAGGTTATTTTTGAATAAGAAATGAATCGAGCCCTAGAAAAGCATCATAGCTGAGTGAATCTGGGAATGCTCAGCACATTGCAGCTACTGACTCATGAGAAATTCTCAAGCAGCTGAGAATGTTTTCTTTAGGATAGCTGATTCTTTTTGGTTCTAATCTGCCCTCACCTTGCCGAAGATAGAAAAAAGGGAGAACAACATTAATGTTTAACTTTACCATAAAAATTGATTTTATCTTCCATGGAGTTTGCAATTCTTTTATGTATAACTATCTCTTTTTCAAGAAGCTTATAAATACGAGGTTTCTTTTTTTTTTTTTTTTTTTTTTTTTTTAATTTGGAGACATCTCATTAAATTTAGCATTCAAATGTTCATGCAATGATTTGAGGATAAGGTCTAGATAGCTGAGTTTGGCTTAAGAATGTCCGCAAAGTGGTTTTCTAGTATTTTCTCTGTGAACTCTAAGTGGAATTAACACTATGTGCACGCCTTTATGTAAAGGGATTTTATTAAGTGTTTATTCTTGTACAGTGGGTGCTGAGGAAGAGATGCAAAGCACAACTGCTGCCCTTCAAGGAAATGTAGATCACAGTTAAATTAGAAGCTGTCTATAAAATGATTGATATTTAAATGTTCAACCAGGTTAGACAACCTAAATTTTCTCTATATATAAAATTAGCAGTGCAGTTTACATGGTGACAGATAGCAAAATTAACTGAACATGAATCAAAGACCTAAACATAGGATCTGAACCAATAAACTGCAGAGAAGAAAACATAGATACTAATTGTGGACCTTGGGTTCAAGAGGATTTTATGAATTTGACCTCAAAAATAAGGGAAGTAAAAGCTAAAATAAATTAATGGGACTATATCAAACTAAAAAGCTTCTACACAGCAAAAGAAACCATAGACAACATAAAGAGGCAACCAACTGAGTGGGAGAAGATTTTTGTAAACAATACCTCTGATAAAGGGCTAAGATCCAAAATATATAATGAACTCATACAACTCAACTACAAAAAATAAAAAAGTAAAAATAAAAAATGAGCAAAGGACCTGAATAGACATTTCTCCAGAGGACATACAGATGGCCAACAGACATATGAAAAGATGCTCAACATCACTAATCGTCAGAGAAATGCAAATAAAAACCGCAATGAGATATCACCTCATACAAGTTAGAATGGTTATCATCAACAAGACTAATAATAACAAGTGTTGGAGAGGCTGTGGAGAAAAAGGAACCCTCATACACTGTTGGTGGGAAGGCAAAGTGAAGGCTTCCTCAAAAACTAAGAATAGAATTACCATATGACCCAGCAATCCCTCTCCTGGGTGTATACCCCAAAAACCTGAAAACATTTATCCATAAAGATATATTTACACCAATGTTCATTGCAGCTTTATTTATGGTGGCCTAGACATGGAAACAACCATAGTGTCCTTCAATAGATAATTGGATGAAGAAGGTTTGGTGTATATACACAGTGGAATACTACTCAGCCATAAGAAAAGATGAACTAATGCCATTTGTGACAACATGGATGGATTTTGAGATTATTACGCTAAGCAAAATAAGTCAGACAGAAAAAATCGAAAATCATGACTTCACTGATATGTGGGATATAAAACTGAAAGCAACAAAGGAATAAGACAAACAAAAAAATAATAAAAACTCAGACACAGACAATAGTTTAGTGATTACCAGAGGGCAAGAGGGGAGGGGAGTGGTAGATGAGGGTAAATGGGATCAAATATATGGTGATGGTGTTGTGGAAGAATGACAAGGACCGAGGGACTCAAGCGGCACGCAGAGATCAGGGAGAACACAGCTTTATTATGCCGGCGGGCTCAGTGGGATTGTTCCCAAAGAACTGAGCACTTCCCGGGGTCTAATGCTTTGTTTTATAGGGTTAGGCCTCTGGGTTTTGGGGAGATCATGCTATTGCTATTGTGACGCTAGGGATTGGTTAAATCTGGCCAGGGAGGTCCGTCCCTAGCAGCTGTGATTATTCAACATTGTTTTGACGGGGAGGCCTCTAACCATAGTACCCGCCAGAGACATCTCTGATAAGGGGATGGAAGAAGACAGCTCCGATAAGGGGGTGGAGGGAGACAGCTCCATTAAGGGGGGGATGGAGCTCTTAGTCGTGCCTGCAGGAAAAACCGTCCCAACAATGGAAGGAGAACTGACTCTGGGTGGTGAACACACAATGTGATATATAGTTTTTTTGTAAATTCTTTAAATAAAGAAAAAAATAAAATTAGCATAAAATAATAATGTTCATATCATATTATCTGGGGTCTAAAGATGAAATATGAGAAAATCATTTAAGATAATATTTAGAACAACATGGTCAAACAATGATATTTTAATAATACTGATTATAGCAATAGCAATGCTAACACTTATAGCCATAACAATGATATTTATTAAAAGTATTGAGTCCATGAAGAATGGCAAGTAGCTAAACATTCTGCTTGTCTCCTCTCGTGACCACATTAAAATTACAACTAAATTAGAAATTAAACCTGAAGAACAATTTGAACACTAACTGAACAGACATCCTATAACTAAGGATATAAAGAAGTAGCCATGTGAAGACTACAAGGGGCAGAGACACAAAATGGGGTGGTCCCACACCCACATGTACATGTTGATAATTGGGAGGGATAGCTCAGCTGCAGAAGTTCCCCCTGAGGAGTAAGTGGCCCCAGCTCTACATTCCTCAGCCTGGAGTACCAATGCCAGGAAGAGGATCCCCACAACATGTGGCTGTGAAAATCAGTGGGCATTTCATCCATCAGGGTGAGATGGGAGGCTGCTGGAAACCCAGCTGTCCTCTTACAGCGTCTGCACCTAGACTCACTCACTTCTAGGCACTCATCCTGGGCTCTGGTGGAAGGATGTAGACTCAGGAGGTGCCAGAGACATACAGGAAGAGACTGAGTTGTGTGGCTTCAGGATAAGGGCTAGAAGAACAGCTGCCATTGTCATTGTGTTGATCCCTCCTTCAGTGCAGGCTGTGGGAAGGCACCATCTTTCCTGTGTTGAGCCCTGCCCACATGGCCAAATGTAAATGTGCATTGGCCTCGTCAAATCAGCTTGCCCTAGCCTGAAGACTCCCTGGAACCCCACTCTACCTAACTTGTATATCGCACAGGGCTTTCAGCAGCTGATCATTATGGGCAGCTGCCAGGCAGTGGAAGGCCTCAGGGTGCCTTGGGCTTGGGCCTTTTCTAAGATGCCCCAGGCCTGCTACTGGTGGCAGCCAGCTTTGTTTCACACAATGGCCTCTCCTACAAACTTCAGGTCCAGCAAAGGCAGCAAACAACTAATGATCACTCTGTGGCACATACCACGTAGCCCTGGCCCTGTCACCAACAGCAGCTGACTTTTGCCTGCATGGGAACTAGTCCTAAGTGGCCCCAGAATCAATACACACAGAGGCTGACTTCATACCACAACAGAGCACAACCCAATTAACCCCACAAGGGGCACACAAAGGGTGTTCTCAGCACTCATCAGATCCCAAAGAGGTGAGTCTCACTCCATGGTGTCAAACCCCTCACCTCAGCTCATATGCTATGGATGTGGCCAACCCTCACGGCCAGTCAGCCTGAGGGTCAATCCCACTCACTGAAATGCCAACAGCAATCAACACACAACTACAACAGAAGGGCATACACGACCCACACAAGGGACACTCCTGGAGCACGCATCACAGGTGATCAGGTAGATTTTACCACTGGTTTTCAAAGGGCACCTACCACTTAAGGACACCCAGCCAAGACTGGGAGACATAGCAGATATACCTAACACATAGAGCAACACAGAGAGGCTGCCAAAATGAGAAAAGAAAGAAACATGCTTCAACTGAGACAAGAGGAGAAAATTCCAGAAAAGGACTAAGTGAAATGAAAATAAGCAACTTAACAAATACAGAGTTCAAAACACAGATTAGAAAGATTCTCAGGGAACATAGTGATAACGTCAACAAGAGATAGTAAGCATAAAAGAGGAAAGAGAAACCATAAAAAAGATGAGTCAAAAGTGAAGAATGACTGAAATGAATACAGTAGAAGGAATCACCAGCAGACTAGATGAAGCAAAGGATCAAATCAGTGATTTGGAAGAATGATAACAGAAACACCCAATCAGAACAACAAAAAGGAAAAAAAAAAAGTGAGGATAGTTTAAGAGACCTCTGGTGCAACATTAAGCATAACAACATTTGCATCATATGGATACCAGAAGGAGGAGAAAGACAGCAACAGATTGAGAACCTACCTGAAGAAATAATGACTGAAAACCTCCCTAATCTGTGAAGGAAATAGACATTCAAGTACAGGAAGGGCTGAGAGTCCTAAACAAGATGAGCCCAAAGAGGCACACAACAAGACACATTATAATTAAAATGACAAAGGTTAAAGACAAAGAGTGACTCTTAAAAGCAGCAAGAGAAAGACAACTAGTTACTTACAAGGGAGTTCCCATAATACTGTTATCTGATGTTTCAACAGAAATCTTTTAGGTCAGAAGGGAGTGACATAAAAGATTCAAAGTGATGGAAAGCAAGATTAATAAAACAAAGATTATTCTACCTAGCAAAGCTATCATTTAGAATTGAAGGACAGATAAAGAGCTCCCCAGACAAGAAGAAGCTAAAGGAGTGCATCACCACCAAACCAGTATTATGAGAAATGTTAAAGGGACTTCCTTAAGAAGGAAAAAAAGGAAAAGATAAAAAATACGAATAATAACATGGCAATAATTATATACCTATCAACAATTACTTTAAATGTAAATGGATTACTTGATCCAATAAAAAAATATAGGGTGGCTATATAGATTTAAAAAAGAAAGACCCATACATATGTTGTCTACAAGAGACCCACCTTAGATTAAAAGACACACAGATTGAAAGGGACAGAAAAAGGTATTTTATGCAAATGAAAATGAAAACAGATCTGGGTAGCAATACTTATATCAGACAAAATAGACTTTAAAACAAAAGCTATAATAAGAGACAAAGAAGGACATTACAAAATTATAAAGGGATCTATCCAACAAGGGGACATTACCCTTTTAAACTTTTTGCAACCAACATAGGAACACCGAAATACATAAAGCAAATATTGACCGACATAAAGGGAGAGCTTGACAGTGATACAGTCAGAGTAGGGGACGTTAGCACCCCATTGACACCAAACAGAAAATCTACAAGGAAAAAGTGGCCTTAAATGACATATTAAACCAGATGCATTTAATTGACATTTTTAGAACATTTCACCCCAAAGCAGCAGATGATACATTATTTTGAAGTGCTTATGGAACATTTTCCAAGATACATTACATGTTAAGCTACAAAACAAGTCTCAATAAATATGAGCAGATTGAAATCATATCAAGTGTTTTTTGTTTGTTTGTTTGTTTGTTTTATTCCAATCACAATGGTATAAAACTAGAAATCAATTAAAGCAACAGCAAAAACCCCGAAAAACATACAAATACTGGGAGGCTAAGTAACAGGCTACTAAACAATGACTGGGTCAACAATGAAATCAAGGTAGAAATCAAAAGATATCTGGAGACAAATGAAAATGAAAGATTAATGACCCAAAATATAGGGGATACAGTGAAAGCAGTGCTAAAAGGGAATTTCATAACAATGTAGGCCTACCTAAAGAAACAAGAAAAATATCAGATAAATAATTTAACTTTACACTTAAAGTAACTAGAGAAAAAAAGCTGCAACCAATGCCCAAAGTGAGTAGGAAAGAAATAAAAAAAGATCAGAGCAAAAGTAAGTAAAATAGTCTCCAAAACAATACAAAAGATCAATGAAAAAAGATCTTTTTCAAAGAGTTTGCTCTTTGTAAAAACAAAATTGATAATTCTTTAGCCAGACTCATTAAGAAAAAAAGAGAATGGACTAAATAAGCAAAATTAAAAATAAAAGAGAAGGGACAATTGACACCACAGAAATACAAATAATTATCAAGAAATATTATGAACAATTATATGCCAACAAATTGGACAGAGATGGATAAATTTCTAGAAACATACAATCTTCCAAGCCTGAATCCTGAAGAAACAGAAAATCTGAACAGATCAATGACTACTAATGCAATCAAATCAGTAATCAAAAATCTTCCAAAAAGAAAAGTCCTGGATCAGATGGCTTCACAGGTGATATTTGGCAAACATTCAAAGCATTAATACCTATCCTTCTCAAACTGTTCCAAGAATTGAAGAAGAATGAAGGCCCCCAAGCTCTTTTTATGAGGCCACCATTACCCTGATTCCAAAACTAGACACAGATGTTACAAAAAATAAAAATTATAGTCCAGTATTCTTGATGAACATAGATGCAGATATCCTCAACAAAATATTAGCAAATTGAATTCAGCAATACTTTAAAAAGATCATGCACCATGATCAAGTGGGATTTATTCCTGGGATGCAGGGTTGATTCAATGTCTGGAAATCAATTAATGTCATAATGATAAACAGAATGAAGAATATAAACATAACAATAGATGCAGAAAAAGCCTTTGATAAAATCCAGCATCCATTTATGATAAAAACTCTCAGCAAAGTGGGAATAGAGGAAATGTACTTGAACATTGTGAATTTGGTTTGCTAATATTTTGTTGAGGATTTCTGCATCTCTGTTCATCAGGGATATTGATCTACAATTTTTTTTCTTTTCTTTTTTCTTTCTTTCTTCGTTTTGTTTTTGTAGTGTCTTTGGTTTTGGTACTGGGGTAAGGCTGGCCTCGTAAAATGAATTTGGGAGCCTCCATCCTCTTCAACTATTTGGAAAAGTTTGAGAAGGATCAGTATTAATTCTTTGAATGTTTGTCACAGCTCACCTGTGAAGCCATCTGGTCCAGGACTTTTGTTTTTGGGAGTTTTTTGATTACTGCTTTGATTTCATTAGTTGTTATTGATCTGTTCAAATTTTCTGTTCCTTCCTGATTCAGCCTTGGAAGATGTTATGTTTCTAGGAATTTATCCGTTTATTCCAGGTTGTCCAATTTGTAAGCATGTAGTTGTTAATAGTATTTCCTGATAATCTTTTGTATTTCTCTGGTGTCAGTTGTCATTTTTATAGACTCTATTTTTTTTATTTTTGTTCTGATTTTTATTATTTCCTTCCTTCTACTTAGTTCGGTCTTTGATTTTTCTTTATTTTCTTGTTTCTTTAGTTGTAAGTTTAAGTTGTTTATTTGAAATTTTTCTTGTTACTTGTTGTAGGCCTGTATCACTATGAATTTCCCTCTTTCAACTGCTTTTCATGTGTCCCAAAGATTTTTTTGGATCATTGTGTACCCATGTTCATTTGTCTCAAGATTATATATATATATATAATATATATATATATATATATATATATATATATATATATATGGATATGGATATATATATAAATAACATATATATAACATATATATAATAACATACATATATGTTATTTCCTCCTTGATTTCTTTATTAACCTATTGATTATTTAGCAGCATGTTTTTTGGCCTCCATGTGTTTGTATTTTTTCCAGTTTTCTTCTTGTAATTGATTTCTAGTTGCATATCATTGAAATTAGAAAAGATGCTTGATATGATTTCAATCTTCTTAAGATGATGGAGACTTTTCTTCGGGCCTAACATGTGTCTATTCTGGAAAATGTTGCATATGCACTTGAAAATAATATGTATTCTGTTGATGTGGGATGTACTGTTCTGTAAATATCAGTTAAGTATATCTGATCTAATGTGTTGCATAAGGCCACTATTTCCTTGTTGATTTTCTGTCTGGGTGATTTATTCATTGATATGAGTGGGGTATTAAAATTCCCTACTATTATTGTGAAGGGGATATCAATCATCCCCTTTATGTCTGTTAATATCTGTTTTTGCGTATTTATTTGCTTGGTTGAGGCAAATAAATACATAAAACTGGGATGTCAAGAAACATTCAGAATTCTTTAACAGGGTCCACGTTGAGATTATTGACATATAAAATGGATGGTTGTGAGGCAGGTGTTAATAAAGATGTATGAAATGGAAGTGAATTCTAAAATGGATGAATTCATCCAGAATATAGATATGTGTATGAGTGATCCAAACAGTAGGATTGTAAAAGACTCCATATTACCTCAAGGAATGTGGTACTTATCACCATGTCTGATACATAATTGTCACATGTTAATTTAGTTTGTTTGATTGAATTAAATATGCAAAACACCCAGATTCTTAGAATTAGAAGAAACCTGGAGGAACATGCTGCCCAACAGCCACTAATGCATAAGATAGGTCTTTCTGTAGCATAGGCAGCAGGGATCCCTGTGTCCAACGTCTGTTCATCTACACCACCACCCCTGCTCAACTCTGATCAGTACCAAATATGCTACTGCTAGGAAGCTATTATTATTTAAGTGATAAAATGACAAAACATATTAATGTGTGCAAATCTGTGATGATCAGAATCAAAAAGAGAGAATGGACCATGAAAACCAGGATTGGCCATAGGGAGGTTCCCGTCTTGGCTGATTGTTAGGTAATGCCCTCATAGCCCCAAACTATTTTCTCCTATTCTACCTTAGGTTATTTTGTAATCTTATTTCACAGTATACGTTCTGAAATTCTGAAGGCAATTAGAAAGAAAGGGAGTTATAGGAAATGGTAGGAATTGAAGAGAAAGTGGAAAAATACTTTTTCCTGTTAAAGTATTCACAATTCAATTACAATACAGACTTGTGGTCGTTTTATTTTCCAAACTGGCATTTTGGTTTCTGATAACACCTCCTTCCCACCACAGACATACACTTTAATTTTGCAGCTTTAGTCAGGATTTTCTATATGGAACCAAATGCTATATAGTAATAGCATCTTTTCAAAATTTGAATGATGAAAGAACTGAAACATGGATCCATTTCATTTAAAATTTCAATTTAATTAAACAGCAACGATAAATTAATATACAGTGTGATCATATTTTTGCATTGTATGAACCCTTTTTAAATTCTAATATCTAATATTTGTTTTTCAAGGAAGCTTACAAGTTCACTATCAGGTGAGCAAGGAAGAAACCCATGTATTCACCATTGAGGTAGAGAACTTTGCCAACAGGAGGATGCACCACTTGAAGATTAATCGAGAGGGAAGAGAGCTGACCATTCAGGTACCTTACTTTCCTTCTTCTCATTCATCCAAATGTGCCTTGGATGCTCAATAACACTTTTCTGCACTTCTACCCCAAGCCAAGGGAGGAGCCAAGTTCTGGGAATAGATATGAACCACACTTGGCCCCAAGCTTCGAAGAGCTAGAAAGGTAGTTCTCAAAATGTGGTCCTCCCTTTCCACCAGCATCAGCATCATTTCTAGACCTTTCTAGAAATGTTAATTCTTGAGCCCCACATCAGATCTACTTAGTCAGAAACTTCTTTGCAAGGGAGGCAGCAGGTGATTCTGATCCTCCCTTAAGTTTGATAACCCCTGAAGTGTGGTATAATGAGGATGACATTTGGGTAAAGAAGAAATCACAAGGGACTGGCAAAGGTTAGGACAGAAGTATGCCCAGGTAAAATGGGAGCATGGAGGAAGGCACTGATCTTATCTGGACATCAGTACACAATTCCTTGGCAAAGCTAGGACTACACTGAGTCTTGTAGGTGAGTAGGAGTTAATTAGGTGGAGAAGAGAAAGTGCTCAGGCAAAAGGTCCATGTGATCATTGGCAAAGCTGTCTGGAGGAGCATAACATGTGGCAGGCACCCCTTGACCTTCTAGTGGTCTTCATATAAAGAGCAGGCAGCAGGCAATGATAGATGACAATAGAGAATTGGCAGGGGCCACATCACCTGCTTTAGAAGCATGACCTGAAGTGAGCCCTTAAATCTAATCTGAGCCCAGCAGTCATCCCTTATTTTTTGTTTTTTTTACTCCATCTACTGTCTTGATAGCCTAGGTGTTGATTTTAAACCTCCTCCTTTCTCTGTATACCAACAACAATCTCAAACACATCTTCACTCTCAGCAGATTATTTTGTTTTCTTGTAAAAAAATGTAGCATTTACAACAGCATACTCTCACCAGCACAATTACCCCACTACCTGTACCTGTGTCCCTCTACTTTTTCTGTCCTTGTTGCTGAATATGAACAGTTAAAAGCTCAAGATAAGGCCTGACCCACCACTTGTGGGCCAGATCCCATACCCTACTCAAAAACATTACTCCAACTTACCCCTCTTCTCTGTTTTCAACATTTCTTCCACTTCTATTGAGTGGTTTCCCAAAGCATGAAACATGCAAATATTACGTGGAAAAACAAAACAAAACAAAACAAACAAACAAAAAACACAGCTAAAAAACTTTCCTTGGGCCAGGGAAGAAAACCTCTCTCTTATCCTCTGACCTCACTCATCTACTGCCACATTTTCTCTTTCAGTTTGCTGACAAGATCCTTGGAGATATTTTTTATATAGTTGGTCTCTAAATTTTTTCTTCCTTTTCCTTAAACCCACAACAATGATTTTCCCCCGTGCTACAGCCAAATAATACAGAGGGTACCAAAAAAATGTATACGCATTTTAAGAAACGAAAAAACTATTAAAATTGTAATATTCAAAATATGCCGATAACAAAAGATGGATACAAGTCATGTGTATACATGTTTTTGGCACTCCCAGCATTTCTCAGGACACCAATGGCTTTATCTTGCAAAATCCAATTATCTTTTATTTATTTGTCTTCTCATTGGCATTTGACACAGCCATTGCTCTCTGTTCTTGGTACATATTTTTATTTGGCTTGCAGAACACTGCTTTCATCTGTTGTTCCCCTACATCACTAACTTCTTTTGTTCATCCCCCTCTTTACCTTCCAAACTCTAACCATTGGAACCTTCCAGGACTCCATCATCGTTTTCCTTCTCTTTTTTTATCTGCATTAATTCTGTCATTCAGTCTCACCTCTTTATATGCCATGTATATGCGGCTTAATTAATCTCAAATGTATCTCTAAGACCAATCTTTTCCCTGAATTCCAGACCTATATACCCAACTGCCTACTTGGCATATCTATGTGGATGTCTATTAGAAATCTTGAATGTAACACGTTTAAACTGAGTTGCCGAGAATCTTCCACCAAACACCCCCATCCTCCATAACCTGCCATATCTGAGTTAATGACACTCCATTCTTGCCATTGCTCAATGTTAAAATTGTGGTTTCATTTCAGATACCTCTTTTTCTCACATTCAACATCCTGTTGATCAAGACCTTTCTACCTGGCCCCAAGCCACCTTCACCCTTTCCTTGGTTATTACAGGTTATAGTTACCTCTTAATTGAAGGACCCCTGTTTCTCTTTTTGTTTTTCTGTAGCCTATTCTCAACATAGCAGCCAGAATGATTCTGTTAAAAGATTAGTCAGATTATGGTACACTTCTGTCCAAAGCCAAAGACCTCGCAGTAGCTTAAGAGGATTTCTGTGACCCAGCACGCCTGCTACCTTCCCACTGTTACTTCTCTGATCTCATCGATCACTATTCCCTCTGCAACTCCCCATTCACCACTCTGGCCTCCTTTTATTTCCAGAGTCCATGAAGGGTCATTGACTGACCCTTTGGATATAGGCTGCGGGAGAAGTATAGATTCACTGTTGATTTTCTTGACTGGGTGGAAGTTCAGGAATAATTGTCAAATATGTTGTAAAAATTATCCCTGAGTGATAACAATTTAATGTTCTCACCTCTAGTCTTTACTCTTGATATAAGAGGGAAATGTCTTAGGAGCAAATTTGGTTGAGGCCAGATGAGAAAAGGTAAAGGATGGAAATCATGAGTTCTTGTTTGAATGTGTTTGGACAGAAGTCTTGATGGAACACCTGGGATGAATTCTGGTGGGCGTTTGTACATATCATACATCAGACTTCTTTTTCTCCTTTATATTGCCTGTCTTCTTTTCCACAAATGAAAGGGAAAACAAACAAAAAACAAACAAACAAACAAAACAGGTCACTGAGAGAATGAAAACAGATATTTCCTTTTCTTCTCCTTCTAAAGGATTTCCACCAGTCGATTAATAGGCCATGATAAGTATTAGGTTGGTGCAAAAGTAATTGCGGTTTAAAAGATTAAAAATAATTGCAAAAACTACAATTACTTCTGCACCAACCTAATATATACTGGATAAGAATATAATATTTCCAAAGCACTGAAGAGAGCAGAAAAAACTGGAAGCTGAGACATTTTTGGTTTTTTTAACTTTAAATCAGTTTATTGACCCAATAATAACATACTTGCCTCCCTGACACCATCCCCTACCCCGTCCCTATCTAGATCTATTCTCTTTCCTCCTCACTTAGAACAAATTGTTCAGTAAAAACAGAAAACAGCAGGGTACTCCACTCCTACATGTCCAGTCATGTCCCCAAGCCCTGTGGAGTAGGGTCTCAAGCAGTACTGAGAACCTGTTAGAGAGGGTAGGATATTATCACTTTATTCAGGCAGCCAAAAGTACCTAGCACCTTGTAACAGATTCTTCCAGACTACCAGGCCTAGAGCTGCTGTTCCTCCTCCTCCTCTTTTCTCTCTGATGATACGAAGTTGATGTTGGAGGCAGACAGGAACAAGAACTCCAGGTGATGATTTGAGAATTTTAATGGGGCTTGGATTTTTTAAGGCACAGGCGCCCCAACAAAATGCTCTGGTGGTGAAGGTGAACTTCAATGCCCCTATTTTAAATGTATCATGACATTAAACAGATTAAGCCAGTTTGCAAAATGCCAGCACAATAACATACTCTAAAGAATGAGGTGCCAAGCATTTTTGAAACCAAGTAGTTAATTACTTCCTTTGAAAGATGAGGATCCAGAGGTCAAGAGAGGCATCTCCAGAGTGAGATAAACCTGGGTGGGTGTCCATGCTCCATCTCATATGCTGTGTGATCTTGGACCAGTTATTTACCTTTCTGAGCTTCAGTATATTTATCTATTGAAAAAAAAAGGACCAAAGCTTAGTTCTTGTAAAGATCATAAATACCACGTGATCTCAGTTATATGTAACAAAATAAACAAACAAAACAGAAACAGACTCATATATACAGAGAAGAAACTGATGGTCACTAGACGGAAGAGGGGTTGGGGGATGGGGTAAAAAAGGGGAAGGGATTAAGAAGTACAAATTGGTAGTTACAAAATAATCACAGGGATGTAAAGTACAGAACAGATAATACAGTCAATAATATTGTAATAACTATATATGGTGCCCAGTGGGTACTACTTTTTGGGGGAATCACTTGGTAAATTATCTAAATGTCTAACCACTATGCTGTGCAGCTGAAACTAATATAAAATAATATTGAATATCATCTGTAGTTGAAAAAATAAAAATATTTTTTAAAAATGTTTTAGAAGTTTAAAAAAATCATTTAAGATAACATAGCTAAAGTACCAAGCATGAAGCCTGGCATCTAGGACTTACTGAAGAAAAGGTTTCTTCCATTTTCCTCCATTTTACATCTCATTTAATATCCTGACAAGACCACTGGGTATCTAAGATTCTGAGATCAGCCAAGCTTCTGGGCCAGATTACAAATTTTACCATCCAAAAGGGCTAAAAGATTATCGTGTTTCACCCCTTACAACCTCACCGATTGTATTAATAATTAAAAATAAAAACAATACTAACCCATAAAGTAAACATAAGGAAGTATAACAAAATAATGCGCTTCCCACTGAATAGTTCAGTGATGGCCTAGTCCATATCATACATGTGGAAGTTCTAAGAGTGAATATTTGTGGTACACACACACACACCCCTGTTTTTGCTTTTGTTCTATGCATTTGCTAAGTTTTTTCAAGTTGGTAACTCTGCCCTGGAAGCAGTACTAGTGCTCAGGTGCCCTCACTCCAAGTCAGGGCTGGAGCCCATCCCCCAAATATCCACAGTCCACCAATAGGCTGAAGTCTCCTTTGAATCATCCTGCCTTCCTCTCCAAATCTCTACCAATACTCATTTTTCTAAAAAAAAAAAAAAAAAAAAAAACCCTTTAATTAAGTGCCATTTACTTCTTTCTCTCCTGCATTAGTCATCTGTTTAAAGTGATAAAGAGCAGGTGAATTCCCACAAAGCAGAACAGTAGGACTGGAATGAGTCATGTACTTGAACAATTAGCTCTTCCTCTATGGCATTTGAGCATGGCCCTGTCACTGTTCAGGGAATCATTTATGCAGGAAGCTGACCATATGGAGCCTGGGGAGGAGGTAAGGGCAGAAGCCAGGGGAATCTCAGCTCAACTTTCAGTTCTAAGAATTCTTCTATTGTTCTCTACTCAGCAGGAAATTTCTGCTCACTTTAGTCTCCTCTCTAACCTGGACAACAAAGTATTGGGGAGGCCTCTTTGCCCCCTGCTGGGAAAGGAATTTCCAGAGACTAGGAGAAGTAGGTGAGGGCTCTGAAGTAGCATGGGAATACAACTCTTTTAGGGCAATCTGAATTCATGAGCATGAAACAGACTAGGGATGGGGACCATAGAGACCAACAAACTTATGTAGTACTTAAAGGTACAGGGGCCTCTAGGGCAGCCAAGGGCATCCTGATAGTAGGACATACTCTGTCTTCACAGCCCACAAGATAGAAAGGGAATCAGCAAGTTGGCAGAGTAGATAAATGCTGTGCTTGCCTCCTGCTGTGAACACATTAATATTACAACTACATTATAGAACAATCAACCTGGAGAACCATCTGAACAGAAGTTTCATAACTAAGGGTATAAAAAAGAAATTGCATCAAGACTGATGAGAGTCAGAGACGCAAAACAGATACCCATGCAGTGGTTGAGGATAAGCGGCATATTTCAGCCATGGAGGGTCCACCAGGAGGAACAAAGGACCCCAGCCCCACACCAAGCTCCCCAGCCTAGAGTACTTTGGCAGGAAAGAGAAGCTCCCACAACATCTGGCTGTGAAAAACAGTGGGGATCCCAAGTGTCAGGGTAGAACTTAAGGCTGTGAAAAACCCATATGTCTTCTTAAAGGACCCATGCACAGACTTTCAGGTAATCACTCTGGGCTCCTGTGGAGGTACAGTGACTTGAGGGGGCATGTCACAGGCATATGGGGAGAGAGTGAGATGTGTGGCTTCATGGCAAGGACTGGAGAGACAGTAGCCATTTTCTTGGTGTGGGGTTCTCCTCTCATGTAGCCAGCAAGCAGGTACCATCTTTCCTTTGTTGAGCCCTCCCCCCACCCATGGCCAAATCTGAATCTGCATTCCCTGGTGAGTTCTGCTCACTCCACTATGGTGACTCCTTGGGACTCTGCCCTACACAACTCATCCAATGCTACAGGCAATTTATCAATGAGCATCCAGTCTCACCCACATTGCACATTTTCTTGGACAACTTTCGGGGGTCCATGGGTGCTGGGTGGATGGAGGCTGGCTTTGGGGTCCTCTGAATCTTTTGCTGAGTAGCGCCAGGCTCAGCACTGACACCAAACCAGAATCTAAGGATAGTTTAGGAGGCCTCTGGGACAATACCATACTTAATAACATTTGCATCATATGGATACCAGAAGGAGAAGAGAGAAAGCAAGGGATTGAGAACCTATTTGAAGAAATAATGACTGAAAACTTCATTAATCTGGAAAAGGAAATAGACATACATACAAGTCCAGGAAAGTCTGAGAGTCTCAAATAAGATAAACCCAAACAGGCCCACAATAAAACACACTATAATTAAAATAGAAAAGGCCAAAGACAAAGAGAGAATCTTAAAAGCAATAAAAGAAAGGCAACTACTTACTTATGAGGGAGCTCCCATAAGATTGTCAGGTGATTTCTCAACAGAAACTTTGCAGGCCAGAAGGGATTGACACAAAATATTCAATGTGATAGGCAGGCAGGATCTATAACCAAGATTACTGTATCCAAAAAGGCTAGCACTTACAATTGAAGGACAGATAAAGAGCTTCCCAGACAAAAGAAAGCTAAAGGAGTTCATCACCACCAAATCAGTATTACAGGGAATGTTAGTGGGGGTTCTTTAAGATGAAAAAATAAAAAATATAAATACTTAAATCGCCATAAGTTGTATCTATCAACAAATCCTTTGGATTTGTTTAACCCAATGTAAATGTATTAAGTGCTCCAAACAAAAGAAACACGGTGGCTGAATGGATAAGAAAGCAAGACCCTTACATAAGCTGCCTACAAGAGACTCACTTCAGATCAAAAGACACAAACAGACTAAAAGTAAAGGGGTGAAAAAAGATAATTCATGAAAATGGAAACAAACAAAAAAGCTGGAATAGCAATACTTACACCAGATAAAATAAACTTTAAAACGAAAGTTATATTTTAAGAGACAAATAAGGACCCAGTAATCTGACTTCTGGTTATTTAGCCAAAGAAACCCAAAACATTACTTTGAGAGGATGTTTGTATCCACATGTTCATTGCAGCATTGTTTACAATGGCAAAGATGTGGAGGCAGCCTGGATGTCCGTTTATGGGTGAATGGATAAATAGGGGGTGGTAGATATATACAATGGAATATTGCTTGGCCAGAAAAGGGAATATGTTCTTGTCATCTGTGGCAGCATGGATAGACTGAAGGGTATTATGCTGAATGGAGTATGTCAGACAGACGCAATGTGATTTCACTTATATGTGGAATCTAAAGAACAAAATAATCAAACATAAACAAATTCATAGATACAGAGAACATTTTGATGGTCGCCAGATGGGAGGAGGTGTTGGGAAAGGGTGAAAAATTGAAAGTGATTAAGAAGTACAAATTGGTCATTACAAAGTAGTCATGAGGATGTAGGGTATAACATATGGAATATAGTCAATAATCCTGTAATAACTATGTATGGTGTCAGATGGTACTCAATTTGTTGGGGTGATAGATGGGAAAGGGTTTGGGGGCAGGGTGAAAAAGGTGAAAGCATTAAGAAGTACAAATAGGTAGTTACAAAATTATCATGGGGATGTAAAGCATAACAGATATAGTCAATAATACGGTAATAATTATGTATATCCTAGGTAGGTGTTAGATTAGTCAGAGGGATCATTTCTTTAATTACATAAATGTCTAACCACTATGTTATTCAACTGAAATTGATATAAAATATTGAATGTGATTGAAAAAAAATTTTGAAAGGGGGGAAAGGGAAGGAGAATTAGAGATTCAAAATTCCACTTGCAAGTCATGGAGATGTAAAGTACAGCATGGGATATATAGTCAATAATATTGTGATAACATGGTACAGTGTCAGATGGTTGCTGGACTTATCATGGTGATCACTTCTTTAGGTATATAAATGTTGAATAACTATGGTGTACCTCTGAAGCTAATATAATTTGTATGTTAGCTATATTTTTAATACAAATATTAAGAAAAGAAGAAAGAGAATCTATACAGGATGTTTAATACGTCAGCAAACCTGTGCCAGGAGTTATTTTAGCAGTTTCCTTAGTAGGCTCTATCGAAAACACATTGATAAGATGTCCATATTCTAAAAGAGCCAATAGTTTTGTGGGGAGAGAGAGAGAGTGAAATAGTGAATCATTATGACACAGCATTTTAAATGTAAGATTAGAGTAGAAAAAAGCATCATGAGAGAAGAGAAGAGGATCAATTAATCTAAGCATGTTATCAAGGAAAGCTTCCTGGAGGGGGTGGAGTCTGGGAGCACTTAGAATGGTGTCTGTCACACAGACACCATTTGATATTCAAACATTTGTTGAATTACTTTTGTAGAAATTCAGAAATAAAACACAGTGCTTGTCTAAAAGTTGCTCAGCTATCTAGAGAGGTACAGATAGTAAAGCAAAGACCATATTGCATGGTGAGTGGGCAACATGACAATGGGACACAGCATTGTGACACGGTGTGGCCTTGGCAAAGTTGTTGATCTCTGTATGATATGAGTTCCCCAGTCTGTAATACAGGGATAATAATGCTTATTTCAGTGTTCTTGGGAAGAATACATTTTGAAAGGTGCTTTAGTATGGTGTCTCACAAAACAAGTGTTCAGTAACTAACAAATATTATTACAGTCTAATTTCATAAATGGAAAAGTAATAAAGCATATAATCACACGCCACAAAGCACAGACAGTGATTTCTCTCACAGCAGAAATCACTGCAGGAGAAATGGGTGCAGGGAACTGTGTATTGGTCCCAATCAGCTGCCCCTCCAGGGAAGCCTGGAACTGGCAAGCATCTAAAGAGGACTTAGCCTCTTCTTACAAGAGCACTTTAATATTATGCAGATTCTGTCCGACGATAACACCATTTGAATTTTCGGAGTAGAGTCTGGAAGAAACTGGTAGGTTTTGACCAGGCTGAAAAAATTGGGATGGATGAGGAAAACTACCTTGGAAAGAGGAGGGGGATAACAAAGAGATGGAACTGGAATCGGCAGGGACAGAGACAAGGAGTGTTCCCTAAAGGCTGATTCTAGCAATTAGTTCCTGAAGAATCCCAGTGGTGGCTTTTGCTTTCCCTGTGAGACCCGGTTCAAGGCAGTGGCAACTGTTCAGCTAGCCTTTCCTCCCCAGGGTCAAACTTTCGTCAGACTGAAATATTTGCCGGGAAAAGCCTTCAGTGTCCTCAAGTGAATGAAACAAGGTCAAAATTAATGGAGCAACTGGGACAGTGATGGCTGTAAGGACAAAATGGGAGGGGGGAAGAAGTTGGGAATGAGTGCCTGCTCTCCATTTAATGTTAATCCTACCAGTATGTTCCTAAGAATTCTTTATTTGTTTGCTTGTATGCAGCAAAGAATTCAGTGATAAAATCGCAGTGGGTAGATAAATACCTGTCAAAAGCCATACAGAATTTCCCAGGGAGAAAACTTGTATGAAAGCCAAGAGGAAAGAAAGGGGTATTTGATGTGCATTGTGGGAGAATTAGCGAGCCACCTCTCATCTCTCCAGAGAGAAAGCCCCAGAGAGGGATCTGCTCTGTGTGTTTCCAAGCGATTACCGGACAGGAGTGTTTTATGTCCTTTATGTACAGATTTAGCTCATGCACCTTTGTTTTCGGTTTTCTTGCAGATGGATCAGCAACTCCGACTCAGTTATAACTTCTCCCCAGAAGTGGAGTTCAGGGTTGTACGGTCACTCACCTTGGGCAAAGTGACAGGTTTGTATTCTAGTCCAGAGGGCTTTGTTAAAATAAAAGAATACATAAGTGATTTTCATCAGGTCATTTCGAGATTCAGAGCTGGAGTTTCTTGCTCCCATAATATCCAAAATCTAGCACCCAGATTTCTGGTACAGGAGAAGCTAAGATGTAAGTGGCAGAGAATTGGCATTTCCAGCTATATCACAGAAGACTCTGGAATAAGAAACATTAACAAAGAAATGAAGTCCATTTTTTACTCAATTGCTAATTAATTAAGTAATTTGAAAGGTTCACTTAATTTTTTACTTAAATTTACTTAATTTTTACCTAAAGACATTAAGGATTTGAAAACCCAATTATTGGCTTGCTCAAATCCTTAATCTCTTTACTAATTCATCAACAAATGAAAGAAAATTGAAATTGCCTACTATAATAATGGATTTTCTTTTTTTCTATTGGAAGTTCTGTCAATTTTCATTTTCTATATGATGAAGGTTATTTATTAGGTGCAGGGAAGATTGAAACTTTCTCAATGAACTGAATATATATATATAATATATATATACATATATATATTATATATATATACACACACATATATATATACACACACATATGTGTATATATATATATATATATATGATTTCTTTAACTTTAATTTATCTTTGTGCTTTATCTATTTTATCTGTTATTAATATAGCAATTCAGTTCTACTTTAGTTGGTATTTACCCAGCCTATCTTTTTTTATATATGTTCTGGTATTTATTTTTCTTTAAGTCTCATAGATAATCTTATGGAAATCATACAGCTGAATTTTGTGATACCCTATCTGGCCATTTCTGTTTTATAAACTGGCAAAAGTAACCCCCTTTATATTTTTGGGTTATTTATAAGATGAGATTTGTTTCTGCCTCCTTATTTTCTGTTTGTTCAACTCTTCTTGTGATTCTATCTTGTTCTTTCTTACTTTCTCAATCACAGTACCATACAGAAAACAATAGCTGGAGGCATTTTAAACAGGGATGGATTTAACACAGGAAATCAGTCGCTTACAAAATTGTGACAGCATTTACAGTGTAGATACTCGTTAGTCCTTCAGAATGACTCCCCAAGCAGTTTTGAACCAATTATTGGGGAGCTATCACCTATGAGGATGTCACTGACGCTAGGCTGGAGTCCAGAGGCCACTGTGACCCAGTACTGCATGTCAGTTCTCAAGAGGTGAAGAAGGTTTCTGAAAAGTGGTGGCAGTGGACACTTCAAGTTACCTTGACTTTGCTGGTGAGTAGAAACAACTGAAAAGGCAGGACAATAACTCTGGTGTCACTACAGCCTTCCCGATTTATAAATTAGATACTCTATATAAATTAGATACTCCGGAACATAATGTGCATCCAGAAACCTTGCTGCAGTCAGGATCTAAAAATGTCCATTTTAGTTTCCAAAATGGCCAATCAAGTGACCAACTTCTAGATTGAATTTTATTTCTTATTCTATTACCTCCTTCTACTAATAACAAGCATTTTATGTAGACACTACTATTTTTGATTTACCAGTGCAGTCACTATTTTAATTATACCTCATTCCTTCCTATATTTCAGAACTTTCTACTTACCAGGTTTAATGTCCTTCTTTGTGTAGTAAATTCTTTTGAATCTCTCCTTGGTCAGGTGCCCTCTGTCTGAGAAAGTTCTTTATTTCACCTTTATTCTTGGAAGATAATTTTGCCAGACATGTGATTCAATATTGAAGGATATTTCCGCTCAGATCTTGAAAGAATTATTCAGGTGCGTGGAGTGAGCTCATTCTGGCTCATAAGAACCTATTACACAGATCTCTGCCCAATTCTGCATTCAGTGATGTCACCATGGTAGTGTGAAAACAGCCATT
The DNA here is from genome assembly GCF_004115265.2 of Rhinolophus ferrumequinum. NCBI lineage: Eukaryota > Metazoa > Chordata > Mammalia > Chiroptera > Rhinolophidae > Rhinolophus > Rhinolophus ferrumequinum. Next base: position 94,432,873 of record NC_046291.1, on the reverse strand, counting down.
CTAGGAGTGTTTACTTCAAATTGGTCAGAAACGCTACAAGGCAGCCATCCCCGCCACCGGAGCGGAGAGCCAGCTCTGAACCCTCCCCAGCACAGCGCTGTTCTCTTGTCTCCTTTCTTCTGCTGTGGCTGTTGAATTGCTGGCTGGCTGTCTGTCCTGCCTTTGGACATGGTGCTGACCATCCCCACCCACAAGCTACTTTTAAAGTCATCTTTTCTAATTTGGTGTTTTGCATTTGTATCACTGTGTGACCACTTGCAGATTTCTTTTTAAGTATCTGATCTGATATTTTTACGTTTCCTGTATTATGTGCTAGTTCCTCTATGTATCCAGTCCATATGCATTTTTATATCTGTCTATTCCTCAGTTCTCACAAATCCTCAGCATATCAAATAATGATTTTTCTTATTCTCTCTGTTCAATTACTTTAGACCTGTACTAGATAAATCTTAGACTTTCTAACTTTATCCTCATGTCTCTTACCATAGTTTTATGATACGTTTTACTCTTGTCTATCTTACATTCTGGTCAATTTATTGAGTTTTATATTTAAATTTACTAATTCTTCATCCATGCCTAACAATCCATCCATGCCTAACTAAATCCATTCAATGAGTCACTTTTCATTGATTACGTTTTTTTCTTATTTCTAAAATATTTTCAAGCATGCTTGTTAAGATAATCTGTTGTTCCCACTTTTTTATTGTTGTTTCTGTCATTTTATATTTTTAAGTATTTCATTAATAATTATTGAGTATTTTATCTCTGATAATCCCAATATCACAAGTCTGTAGGTGTCTAAATCTGTTATTTTCTGTTTTCTAATTCTTTATTATGGTAGCTTGTTCTCTTATGCTATGTGTGTGTGTGTGTGTGTGTGTGCGCGCGCGCGCTTGCACTCATATTTGATTGAAATTAATCTGAGGAACTGTAATGATCAGAAATTGGGACGTTGTCTTCCAGGCAAGATTTGTCTTTACTTCTGCCAGATGCCAGGGGGTACTACCAAATTAGGCTTATTTCAATTTCTCACTTCAGATTTTTTCTGAACAGACACTGAGAATAAACTTGAACTCTAGGCTTTTGTGAGACCAAGTCTCTGGTTGAAGTCTTGGCAGAAATGTTGTTATTATTAATATTTTTGTTATTATTTTTGTTACTTTTTTTTTTTTTCAATTCAGAACCACATCAGAGGTAAACAGGTTTTATGTTATTCCTTTGCTATTAGGTGTCTTTGTTTTTGTTGTTATAGTTTTAGTTCACTTTTCACTGAAACTTAATGTTGAAGTCTCAGGTTCAACATCTTTACCTGGTAAAGGTACCTGGTAAGGGTTCCAAGCTTGGACTTCTATTCTGCTTCAAGATGGTTCAGATATTTTCCTTTGATAAATCTTCAATGTTGATATATGACTCACTGCCTTGGTTTTATCCTCTCTCTCCCAAAAATTTGCCCCAAACATAGGATTCCTCTTTGTTTCCTGAATCTTAGCAAGACATTAAAATATGTTTGTTGGTTTTAATGAAATAGAATTACTTTTTAGGGTATATAGTCTATCATAGTCTATTTTCTGTCCACTGATTTGTAAGCAGTATACCTTGAGTTATTTAATCCTCATTTCAACCAAATCAGAAGAATCCTGGGAGGAAAGATAATTAGGACTATATGACCGCAATACCCAGGCTTTTCTCGTAGCACTTGCTTTGTGTAATGGAAGCTCTAGAATCATCCTCTTGTTTAAAAACTTTTCCTCCATTAATCTTGACACCGTGTATGGCATTTCTGTGGCCTTTCTGTCTTTTGAATTAAACCTATAACATACAAGATGGAAAGGATGAAACTGTAGAGCAAGGTACTAAATTATTGATAGGTACCTTGTCGTTTTGTTTTGGATTCATTGTGAGGAAGACAGGAAGAACTGGTTAAGGTTGAGGAAGAGTACCCAATAAAATGTCTTCGTTTTTCTGAGGGTAGGAGACTCCTGCTTGCTGGCCTTTCTTCTTATCCAACTGCTGTTAAATGGATAGGAGGGTGTAGACCCACAATTAATTTCAGCACTTCTGGTCTACAAAAATTCTCTAGCTGAAGGTGAAGGAAGGTGATATGAACACCAGCTTCATTGTTATGGAGAAATACTAACCCTGGGGACGCTTTGGAAGTAAGCCTCATGCATCAGAAAGAATATGGCTAGGAATGACAGATACATGAAATGGTGCAGAAGTGGATGAAATGGTCTCGATAACATATACAGTCCCATTCCACCATTTTAGAAAAGGCTACCACTCTGTTGGACAATTTCATTCTAAAGCACGGATTTGCAAGCACTTTTTCTAATAATACCAAGGGCAAACAATTATGAACAAACTATTGTCCCAGTTTTCTTTAGTACCACAAATAACATTCTACTGTAAAGCAAGAGCAGGTTAGTTAATTTTATTCTTTCTGTGAAAGGAAGGGCCAATCAACCATTTTAGAGGATATTGGTACTACGTGGTACCATGCTTCCCCAAAAATAAGACTGCATCTTATATTAATTTTTGCTCCAAAAGACACATTAGGGCTTATGTTCAGGGGATGTCATCCTGAAAAGTCATGCTAGGGCTTATTTTCCAGTTAGGTCTTATTTTTGGGGAAACACAGTATGTGTTACATACATATCATGGTGAATAAACATCTTGCCTGAGGATTCCTACGATGTAGAGATGAGTCCATTAAAATAGCTGACATAATCATTGACATTAAAATTGCATTGTGGGTGTTCAGCTATGGTAAATCCTGAGATGCTGCTAGGTTTATTCCTTTGTTTACTGACATTCTTTGACTTTTAAGGACGATGCCTTGGTCTGGTCTATTGCATCAATGGGTTTAAGAGAAATTAACATTAAAAAGAAAAAAGAGAGAGAGTAGATATTTAAAGAAGTCACCTATTTGGACAAGACTACCTGTTTCTGGAAAATTATTTGATTCTTTAGAAAATATGGAAGTGCATTTCTTACTTTGAAAGAGTATGACTGACTTATCTCTGTTTCTGTCTCTGTCTAATTTGGATGATATACATTCCGATAGATTTAAATATTTAAAAAGCTTAAGCTTGAAACTTCTAAAAAAAAACTGTACCTTTTTTGTTTTTGTTTTATTTTTTTCTGGTCCTGGTTTACCCTAACTTATTGTGCCAGAATATATCATTAAATTTGATTATAAGATAAAAATCAAGCAAACAATTTCTTGGTGCAATTAAGAATTAAGGAAATTATTATCCTATTATTATTATTATTATTATTATTATTACTATTATGCCTTCCTGAGAGGAGACGTATTACTGTGCTGCAAATTTATGAAATACTTACTTTTTAAAATATGGAAGCATGTTAAAGGCTAGGTGGAAAGGAATTGTAATACAGCTTTTAAACTTTAGTTACCAGATTCTGAGTAGATATTTAAATGAGATTTGCACGCAGGGAATGCATATAGAATTATTTTTTTATGCAGCCAGTGTTTATTAATTCCTGCATACCTGCCAGTTTGATAGGCCAAAGCTCACACCTGGCAGAGACTTTATTATTTTGCTCTGATGGCTGTTTGCTCATGTAGCTTCAAAGTTCACTTGGCCCTAAGAAGCCACATAGAAATTGGAAGAATTCCTTCACAGCCTGCATACAACTGAGCTAATCTGGAACTTGCAGGGCTAGCTGTGAGCACTTTCTCTTGGACTGTTAAAATGAAGTGAGTGCTGATTGCTTCTGTAGAACAGGGACCTTTAATTCTCCCAAATCCCTCACTGTTGAACTTGAAGCCTACTTTGTCTTCTGTAGCATCAGGGCATTAGTGGATGAATACCTTGATTGCTTTCATGTGAAATCATTTCCCAAGCATCTTATAGAAAATGAGTTATGGCTGCCATTTTTGGAAAGCACCACAGAATTTATGCATGTAAATGAAAGGTAGGTACTTCAAAGTACTCATTTTGGAAGACTGTTACTCTTTTTTTATACACAGTTGGCCCTTCTTATAATTCAAATGTGATGCAGTTGATATCAAACTGGGAAGTAAAATTATATAGAGGGAATCCTGCACAGCTTTTTAGACAAACTGACTCATGTTTGCTCTCTCTCCTGTTGTTACTGTTGTGTGGCCATGGTGAAGTCTTCTAATGGATCGGTAGTACCTGTCAGTAAAATCAGGAAGATAACAGTTCAGTTAATTCATAGATCTGTATAAGGATTCCACAAGACGCTATATGCAAATAATTTGGTATTTAGCATACACTCAATAAATATTAGCTTAATCCATTTTTTTTTATTTTTAAAGGTTGTGGGAACAGAACGGTAACTGGAAGGTGACTTTTAAAGAGGCACTCAGATATGCTCCAAAATGTCAGTTCTGAACCTGGGAAACCTTGAAGACTTGAGAGTGAGTCACTCTCAATTAGGGCTATTTCAAGGGTGTATCAAGCTCATCCCAGCTTAACCAGCAACAATAGAAAATATAATAGTTTGTGAAAATGGAAGTTTCAAAGCGTAGGTTTTGCTTCAGGCACAGCTGGGTTCAGAAACTCAGATATGACTGTGTCTCAGTCTTTGAGAGTCTGTGTGTTTCTCCGTTCACTTTTGACTTTTCTTACCTCTGGGTAGGAATTCATTCTCAGGCAGCATTTCAATGATAGCAAGGTGGTATCAACAACTCCGTGCTTAAATGCTTCCATTTCAGCAACTCTGTTGGAAAGAAAGCCTCTCATCTCTAAAATGTCTAGAAAAGTACTGGATTGAGTCTCAAAGGACCCTTGTGTGTCAAGTGATAATCCCAGACGATGACAATGTCCACGAGAGTGGAATATGCTCAATGGCAATGACTGGATTATGCCACCAGCTGTGGGTCTGGAGGGTTGAAAGTGTCAGCTCTATATTAGCTACATGTGTTTTGAGAACAGGAAAGTGTTATTTTCAGGAGGAAGTCGAGATATTCTCACCAGAGAGTGAGATAGACTGCGAAGAGGAGCATTAACGATAATCCAGTAATAATACTGCTTTTTCTTCCTTGCAGTCTGCTATCTCTTTTAAGCAGGAGAGAAGAGGATGCAGCAACAGGGGTGGGCTAGGAATTGTGCATAATTCTGGGACTGCATTGTGTTTGCGTACATCAACAGTCCAAGTGTGCTGCAACTGGAAAGATAATAGTTGAAAGATGCTCTTTTAAGAAATGCGTGTTATCTTCTTTCGAGCGTGTTTATAGCTTCCCAAGAGACTGCTCTGAAGAATTATTTCATTTTGAGTGCATAGGTTTCTTAATGTTTCACCTTGTTTATGGTCATTTTCAGTTCTTTAGTAAATAAAAATATTTCCAAACCACAGCCCCTTCCTGACTCAAATCTTAACAATGTGTGCAATTTTCTCCTATTGTGTCCAGAAGTTTCTTAATGAAACTGTTTCTCTGAGTAATAAAATATTTCGTTTGCATTAGTCCAATCTGACCTACTTGTGAAATGAACGATGTGCTTAACGCATCCTGAAATGCCAGTTTTAGTAATCATCCCGACTTTCTAAATGTACGCATCTCGCGCTTTCTACTTTGAAGATAAGCAACTTTGAATTGCAACTGGGTTACGTGGGATCCGTTACTGTTTCTTTTAAAAATAATAAACTGCATTTCTCCCCGTGGAGAAATTCCACAGATGGTTTAGTTTCATCTCATGGAACAGAGATGTGTTAAATTTTCTGATTTAAAATGCAATTTTGTTTTGCGCTTTAAATGAATCCCTTCATGATCAGAGTCCAGACGTACTCCTTGCTTAGTGCTCCTCTGTGAAAGTCAAGTGTGTTTTTGTAAAGCAAAAGCACCATTTAAACTGCATGCTCCTGAAACACACTCATTCAATACAATCACTTTCCTGCTCTGCTCAGGCCAGTGGGTAATAAATGAATGAAGCGAGGTAGCAATGATATGTTGTTTCCAAGTACAGATTTTCCTCAGCTGTGAGGTGCCCTACTAATCCATTTCAAGGAGGGATGGCCTCCCAAGGAAGTGCCTGGCTTTATACAGTATCTTTGCCTGGCTGTTAGCTAAGGAGGTTTTGTGTGGTCTGTGGAAGCCATGACACTACAGTCATTGATAAAAAGTTCATATTAGTTCTCATCACACAAAAGTTACTGAGCATTATTGTGGACCATGCAGTATGTGAGGCCACATAAATACCAAAAACAAACAAATAAATGAACACGAAAACTGTCCCTGTTCTAAAGATCCTGCTTAATTTAAAATTTACTTCTTTCAAATGAAAATTATCAGGGTGAGGTGAGGAGCATTAAAGTTTGTTAAGGTTTTAGACTATCTCTTTTAGGCTATGCTAAATACCAGGTTTTCCTCACTACTCAAATAATAATATTAATGAAGCATAGTATTTATAGCATATTAATATTAATAGTATAACAATAAGTGGTACTTATTAGTAGTAGTATTATTTAATAATATGCTGCGTTGTGCTAGTTCTAAGTTATGTTAACTCATTTTTTCTCACAACAACCGAAAATGGTTAAGTACTATTATTATTTCTGTTTTATAGATGAGGAAAGTGAGTCACGTAGGTTAAGTGACTTGTGTAATGTCACAAAACTAGCAAGGGGTACATTTGCTGTTTAGAGTCAGACACTGACTCTTTCCAAGAGTATGTTATCTTAGATGCAAAAGGACAATAGGCAGGCTCACTTAAGGTAAAGACTGACCTTTGTCAAGGAAGCTACAGGCCAAGGATGTGACTACTGGCCATGACCTGTTTTTAATTAGGAATTTTTCTGTTCAGACCATCCTATGTGGTTAATTTTGGTCTCTGAGTTTGTAGGACCTGCCATGAAGACCTCCCCTGAGCTTGACAGGTTTAGTATGTGACCCCTTTGTATCCACAGCCTGATATATAGTAAATGCCCTATAAATGTTTGCAATAGTAGTAATAATAATAAAATAAGGAACCACCCACCCAAACCAGCTTCTTTTGTTGGAGAATGACTTTTGACTGCCTTTCAGATGTGAGAGAGGGGATTGCAAGGTAGAGAGACTGCAGTTGCCCACTCCTTGCACAACAAAACGTTCGTTTCTCTCTTTCTTTCTGCTGTGCATGGGGGATGAACAGACAAGGTCTTATGTAGCTTTGACTCCAGTTGTTGCTTGATAAATAGTGAAGGTAAGGATGTGGTCAATTCTTAGTTTCTGATGAAATCACCTTAAAAGAGGTAAATCTGTACAAACCTACCTGACATTATTTAAATGTATATTCTCAGGAATGAGCTGCCTCTGATTGACAGATTGTATCAATGTGATACTTGGTGAATCAACTAAGCTTAAAGCATGAGACGTAGTCTGATTTTTAAAGATGTGAACCACCACCTCCATACCTCTCCCATTCTCAGCGTGAGGTATTCATGGGGTTCCAAAGACAGGACCTGTGTCCTACTTATGGTTTTATCTCCTTGCTACCTGCCATATTGGCAGGTACATATAAAGTGTTCTATGTTTCTGTAGTGGGCTTAATGTCATACAGTTAGATATGGCTAGATCTTGGATGAGTGTCTCCTATAAGCTGTGTTTCTTTTTTCACAATGGTGTCTGGCAGTAAAGTGAAAAATGGGTTTGGAATCAGACAGTTCAGAGCTCAAATCCTATAATGGTCACTTATTAGCTATGTCACTATGAAGTTCACCTCTCTGAGCCCCGGTTTCCTCATCTGTAAAGTAGGAGCAGTAATACTTGCTTTATTGATTATGAAGATAAAGAGATAATGTGTGGCACATAGTAATATTTGAAAACAGAAGCTATTGTTAATAAGATCATACAGCCATCGTGCCTATGATTTTTCTTTGGCTGATGCCCCTTTTCCTTGCTAATGGCACTGCTATTGATTTGTTTACCCTTTGCCTGGGGGATCTGGGTCAGGGTTATAAACATCAGTGTTGACAAGGTGCTGAAGTGAAGAGGATCCAAGCTAACAGTAATGAACTCTGCAGCAGGCTTTTAGTTACCTCTCCTAAGCTTGGGGGGTGTGGAAGCATCTCACTGAGCAGAAGCTGAAATGAACAAGTGGGACCAGCCCAGATTGGAATTCTCACTGCTTTCCCACGGAAACGGAGAGGAAATTAAGGCACAGAGAGGGTCAAGTGGCCACTACTTGTTTAGTCTACTGGGATTTTATTTTCGAAGGATGTCATTAATGATAATAAATTGAGTATTAAACCAGGTTAAAACAGCATGAAGCTCATTTCCACTTGGGGGTGACTATGGGACATCCACTTCTAGGAGAGATTTGATCTGAATCCCTGGATTTTCCATTTCACTTGCACAGAATTATTACCAGTGAGCAGTGTCAGTACTCGACACCCGTAGCCAATACACTAATGTTCTTTTGCTTGATAAAAAGTCACATTGCTTGCTTTCCAGTGGGAAGGATAAATAAGTAAATCATTCTCCCGAGAACAATTCTAGTTTGAGATTGTCCCCTAAAATGAATTGCTGCCTATTCTAATCTGCTCAAAACCTTGAATATATGCTTTGTCTTTTCCATTTATTTCCTCACATTTTACAAAATTCTTCTATAGCATATAAGCTATGCATAGACCACATCTCTCTTAAAAGATTAAGATTATATAAATGTTTTGAATTAGGAATACTCTTCCCTAGCATTATTCATGGATAATTCATTCAATGTATGTCTTTTGAGTACCTATTATGTACAAGGCAAGATATTAAGTGACACTGAGAAAAATTTTAAAGAGGTATATATAGCCTAGGAATTCTTATTCCCAAAGTGATGAAACATATATCTATGGAGATAAGATATGAAATAACTATAATATGAATAATTTCAATGTATTACACAATCGAGTTTGCTTAGGATGCATAAGAGGGAGGGACCATTTCAGCTGAGATGATACAGAATGTGTCAGAGAGGAGACACCTCTGACTCTAATCTTGATACACAGATTTGTGCTCAATAGATGGAGCACATCTGGGAAGGAGGAATGGCGTGAACCAAATATGACGATATGAAGGCACAGAGGGTGCTGTGAACAAGCAATAGTCCATCTGCAGATGCACCTCTCGTTCATGCAGAGACACAGAGAGGACTAAGAAAATCTCAGCTGGTAGCATATTACGGAGGGCCACTAGTGCTCGGCAAAGGAGTCCAGCTGTCATTATGAAGATGGGAGAAGCCATTGATGGGGACTCTTGTGATCAGAGCTGCTGTTATCCCTTTTGTGAGTAACAGATCAGATGGGGAAAGAGACTGGTGTGGAGGTTATGGTAACATCTATCCTTCCAGTAGGAAAGGACAAGAGTCTGGACTGGGGCATAACCAATGAACAGGGAAAGAGATGCTGGGGAAGGTTATGCAATAGGAATTGGAAGGTTTGCGTAAATCACTGGATAGGTGGATAGCAGTATAAGGCGGACTAGAAAGGAGAGGCACACAAGAACAGAAGAGTTTTAGCTTTGGGCACTCGTTACCAAAGGAAATCCACCAATTATGGTCAGGCCTGAACCCATGTTTACGAGATTGCATGCCACTGTACAATGCATTATAGAGCTGGTACACACCTCCTTTAAGTCACACTCCAGGGCTGCTGAGCTGCATCTGGAATTGTGCAATCCCTATCATCCAGGACAAGTAGGAGAGCCACAGACCATGTCACAGGACATGTTGTGACACTCCAGTTCAGAACCCTCGCAGTGGCGATTCCCTCATTAGTCAACCGTTTCAAGAGGCGTATCTCTCCCACCCACGCTGAAAGTTCCCTGACTTGTATTTCTTATCTGTGTACATAGTTGTTTCCCTGGGGAAGACAGGGATCTTTGAAGGCAGGAACCTCTTGTTATCCACGTTCCCATCACCCCGTCTGGATGCACAAGCCTTCATGCTCTGTCTATTCTCCATGTATATTTACAATGCAGTTGTTTTGATGAGTGTATTACACATAGAGTGACTGTTTTCAATTCAGGAGGAAAGTGTCTGTGTTCATATTCCTCATTTTATAATCCATACTGGGGTGAACAACCATTTTGGTCTACCAAAAATAGAGATTTCCAGGGATGTGGGATTATCAGTGCTAAAACTGAAACAGTGCTGGGCAATACTGGGCAGTCGGTCACTCTAAGCCACACTTAGTTTAGGGGTTTGGAATAGGTTAGTGGAACTTGACTCAGGGGTTGAATGTCATATGAGCAATTGGACCTCACACTTTTCACAGTCACAGCTGAACCCAGCTATTTTCATGCCAGCAAGTGCTATAGATGGACCCAGGTGAGGCTGGGGAAAGAGAGTGAACCAATCAGCCTACCAAATAACACTTACTAAGCCCCTGTTGGATTGCAGACCACAGCAGCTAGATGTCCTGAGACTACTGGAGAAGGGTATGATGTTGTTTCTGCCCTAAAACCCCAGTGAACTGGGTGGGGACATAAAATTGCACATAAGCGGTGATTACAGAACAATTGATCTCTAACTCATGGAAAGGGAAAACAAAGGAGATGTCAAAAGTAAAGCCATTTATAAGCAGGATTCTGGTCCTGAGTGGTGGTTCCAGGTCCTTGTTTATGAAAACACAATTTCAAGCTGTGCTGAGCAGAGGTGTGGTAGGGAACTCTGGGCAGGAGGACGGGTGGCCCCCACACAGTGTGTGGTGTCCGGTGGCCACTGTAATCAGGAGTTGGACCCCCAAGGAGGGGTGGGAGGACATGGACGGCTCTCCGGCCAGCGTGGAGAGGGCCCTGCAGGCTCTGGCGGAGCAATTGCCGGAGGAGGCAAAGGCTACTGCTGACCGCGTGGGCTGGATGTTCCTCACAGCTTTGAGTCGTAACACGGAAAATGCGCTTCATGAAATAGCCCAGGTGCTGGACCAGGTGTCCTGCTTGGAGGTGCTGGAAGCTCGGGTCCACCTGTTAGAAGAGGAGCCCCACAGTGGAGACTCTGAGGCAGAGACAGAGGAAGCGAGTGGAGACAATGTAGCTCCCAACCCCCAAGCCCGGCCAATCTTGAAGCAAAGGGTAAAATGTGAGCAACCTTTGGGCCCCCGGGGGCGTTGCTGCCAGCAACCCAGCTGTGACTGAGTTCACAACCTACACCCCTTACACTCCCACTGAGTTGCAGGAGCTGGGGAGGTGGTAACGACAGCGCCCTGGAGAGCCAGTCTCGGCTTGGCTATTACATTTATGGGATGAGGGAGCAGACAACATTCACTGCTCCCCAGCTGAGAGGAAAAGCTAGCCTTTGTGACAGTGTATCCATCCCTGTGACAAATGTTACAGAACTACCAGAGGTTGGCCCAAGACCAGGCAACCACACTCTAATGGAATGGCTCACTGCTGCGGTACGCACAGTATGGGGACAGGCTGGCGAGCTGCCAGACGCTGTGAGTCAATGGCAATCATATATGGAACTTACTCAAATCATCCGGGAAATGGGTATGAGAAATGCTATTTTCCACCCTAATATGCGGGGGCCGGATGACGAGCTTTTTACAGCCAGCATGAGAGATCTGGTTTTGGATACTGCACATGCAAGTGCTTTTGGATCCTTGGTTGCCATTCTTACGCCCTATGTGGGGTGGCAGATACATGAAGTTACCATTGCCATGGCCGCCCTAGGGGATGTTGAAAGCTGGAGGCAAAGGAAGTTAAGACAGGAGGTCCGAACAGTCGAGACCTGGAAGCCCGTGAGAATATAATGGTATGACTCCCCTATCTATCGCTCCGTTGGTGTTCCTTTTTGGCCTCACCATATCCTGCATCCTTATGTGGGGAGTGGGAGCTGAGACCCTGCCTGCCACCCTGCATGACAGGTGTCTTTTCATTAAAGAGGCACCATGAAAGTACATAGGTGTCAGATGCATGTTGCAGTAGCTCTTCTGGTTCTCTGAACAGGAAATCTCATGTGCGTCTTCCATACCAGCAATTGCTCACATTAACTTGGGACCTGTAGAGTTTACCTCACCATGTTGTGGGAGCCAGGGACTCGGCTATGTGTGTTGGTACACTGATTCTTTTGAGATATCAATGGGTATTTTTATACACGGGAGCCAGCTTAGCTCCTTGCGGTTAATGTGAGGTTTCAAGGTTGAATTACCTTTTCTTATCACTCTGAGGACATCAATGGTCTGAACATGCATGTCCCTGGGTTTTGCGTATGTCTACATAGTTGCTTTCTGCAAGTTGCCTTTTCTCTGTTTTGTCATTTGATCTCCCTCATTCCCATTAGAGGATTTCCTTAGACTTCTGATGATTCTGGGCTTCCTCATATATACAGACAGTGGCTAGAAAGCATTGATAGGGAGCTACACTGAAGGATATGGCTAGGCCTTAATTAGAGAAACTCCCACTGTATCTTTAGGACGTTCTCCTTGGAACGGGCATATTTCCTAGGAAAGTGTTTTCCAATCTCCTCTTTGGGGAACTTCCAAAAGTCATATTGGGAAAGAGAGCTGGCGGGTTTCCTTATCTGCTGGGGAAACAGCCTTTTCCTTCCTTTTTTTTTCTCCCTCAGTGAACATCTTTAGCTCACCAGTGGGCCGCTCTTCTCACCAACCTGTCAGAATCTCACAGTATCGTCATACCTATTTGTCAATTTCTTCAAAAACTAGGTGTAATTGAAGTTCCAAAGTGCAGGACTGGAAATATTTTCTTTTTCTCTAGGATTTCTATCTTTGTGAGGGGATTGGTGCAGAATTGGCTGAGAAAGATCAAAACAGTTTTGGATGCCAAACCTTTCAAATGTAGAAGCCACTTAGGCAGTCAGGGTTCAACCAGTAAGAGATAACAGATGGCATTTATTGCAAAGAATTGGTTTACGTGATAATGGAGGCTGGGTATGACGTCTGATATCCATGGGGCAGCCGTGAGGAAGTACAGGCTGGAACTCTCAGTTTCCTGATTATGAGGCTGTGTGTGATGTCTGAAAGGCTGGGGACAGCCATGAGGAAGGGCAGGCTGGAACTGTCAGGCATGTGGGGTCCATAGGTGCAATTTCTTCAGAGAAACCTGAAGAGCCACTCCGCTGTTAAATCCTTGCAGCTGATTAAATCAGACCCACATGGATTATCTAAGATAATCAGTCAACTGAATATGGATTTTAGTCATTATCTACAAAACACCTTCACAGCAACACCTGGACTATTGTTTGAATAACAAGGGAGGGTAGCTTAGCCAAGTTGACACAGCAATGGACCATTATACAGTCTCCTCTTTATTTTAATTTTTTTATTGAAGTAAAATTCACATAATGTAAAATTAATTTCACATTCAGTAATAATCACTGAAGTACTCACATTAAAATGTAAAATTTAATGTGAGTACTTCAGTGATACTTAGTACATTCACAGTATTGTGCAAACGTTACTCCTATCTAGTTCCAAATATTACTCTGTACCCAAAGCAGTCACCCTTATTCCCCCTTGCTCTTGGCAACCACCAAGCTGTTTTCTGTTTCTATCGATTTACCTATTCACGAGTTTTCATATAAATGGAAGACTATAATGTGGGACCTTGTGTGTCTGGTATTTTTCACTTAACATCACTTTTGATGCTCAGCAACATGGATGTCATCTGGGCTGTTTCCACCTTTCGGCTATTGTGAATAGTCCTGCTGTGACCATGCATGTACATGTCCTCGTTTGAATACCTCTTTTCAATTCTCTTTGTTATATATCTAGGAGGGAAACTGCTGCCTTTGGAAAGCCATCACAACCAAGGCTTAGCGCCGTGGGGCCATTCAGGGAATGCTGCATTGTCACCTGTGTTCCATACACTGCCCACTCCATCATACAAAGAGGTCTTTCGAGAGCACTCCTGAGTGTGTTTATGTTCTTTTGTTATTAGTTTCAGGTGTGCAAAACAACATAGTGATTAGACATTTACACCCTTAACAAAGTGATAGTCCCAACATGTCTACTACCCATCTGACAATGTACATAGCTATTACAGTACGATCAACTGTATTCCCTATGCTGTGATTCCATATCCCGTGACTATATACTTTTTAAAATTATAATTGGCATTCAATATTGTGAAGACCCTCCTTGTGTGCATCCTAAACAGGCAAACATGCTGCCACTCTTTACCCTCCTAAGCCTCAAATATCAAATAATTAGGATAAGAACAATCACTGGGTACATTCCAAGGGTTCTCTGTAATGTGTGATTCAAGGAGATTTGGTAACAGCCAGACTAGGAACAAGTGGTAGGATCGGAGGACTGGAGTATCTGTGTTCATAGGAGCTACATGACTGAGCAGCTGCTTAGAATCACTGCAAACTCATCGTCTTTGAAATGTCATGGTCTGCCACAGAATCTTTGAAGAGTGCTCTAATGTAGAACAACATATAATTTTGTGATATGAAAATTTTATAAACTTTGACTTTGAAAATCCTGATTCCAAAGCAGATCCCAAAGCCATTTTTAATACTATTTACAAAACAAAACAAGAGAAACTGAAAGCCAGTTTTACTGACCCAAATTAATGAATTCTGGGCTGTAAGTAAAAATACTTTTCAATATCTGAAAAAAAAAAAAATAACCCTGAGCTTTGTGATATCATGGGTTAAAATATTGATATGTATTTGAAAATTATATGTAAGCTGAAATTTGGATATTTTCTGATATTTTACTGTCATGCAGGATATCATGTGGGGTCTCTGGTCCCGTTCCCCACATAAGAAGGCAGAACATAGTGAGGCCAAAAAGGAACACGGAGCCATACATAGGGGAGTCATACCACTATAGTCTCGCTGGTGGTTGGGTTGGAGACACTGGAAGCAGGAGCCAGACGATCTGCAACCCGCCAACCGTTTCTTTGCCCACTAACCAACCAACCAACCCTTTGCTAACTGCAATCCGCACTTGCCAGCCACCATCTTCTTGCTAGCCCCTATTTGCTGCTAGTGTAGCCACAGCAGTTATATTATTGGCCAATGGCTCACTGGTTAGAGCTGATGGCCAACTAGCCACAGCTGATGACCATCCAAGCACAGTTGATGGCCATTTACTACCCCAGTGAGCACCTTTCCATGTGAAAGTGAGAGCCTGGAAACTGCACTCCTGGCTCTGTCCCCACACTTACATTTTTAGCCTATGAATTTGCAAGCTCTCCCTCCTTACTCACTGGGCAGCATGTGGCCATTCTGGCTATTCTTCATCTTTTTTCTTTTTTTGATATAGTAGAAAGAATATGGGATTTGGTGTCACACGCCACCAACTTCCACTGTAGCTTGGGTTCTGAAATGTAATCACTTTGAAAATCCTAAAGCCACTTGGATAAAAATCCTAATTCATTGTACTTTAGGGAAAAATTACACAAAGCTTTTAGTTTCATTGTAGGTGAGACTGAAGAAAATTTGGACTCAAGGTGTTGGCCATGCCACGGGTTTTAAAGAGGAGAAGAAGAAAGATATCTAAAGATGTGAGTTCATGAATAAGATTCAGGATGTCCAAACAGGGCATCTCAGTCAACTCTGCTCTGTGGTGAAGCCTGTGTCTGAAGCTTGCTCAGGACTCATCCCCGTCTGACCCTGTCAGAGGATCATGGCATTATCGTTTTCTGTGGCAAAAAGCTTTCTTATGTGCCGCTTACATTCATCTGGTATCCTTGTAATTGACTCATTGTGAAGCTTTGGTAAGCTTTAATAAGAGTGATTTTCTTTTGCGAGGTTGGGGAAAGAAAATTTCAATCAAGGGAGGCTTGAAGATGTGTTGACCTATGTATGGAGTGGGTGTGATGGTTCATTATGTGTATCACCTTGACTGGTGCACAGAGTGCCCAGACCTTTGGTCAAACATTGTTCTGAATGTATCCAAAACTGGCCCTAGTCATCTAAATGTCAATCAGAAAAATTGTCTCCCTCATGTATAGAGAGATATGAAATACACATCTTTTTGGGGGTCTGCTCCTGGAATCTCTAGAAATCTACCAGTCACATCTAAGTTATGAGCAATTGTAATTTGCATTTCACCATGTCAGTAATGTTGAAAACCATTGAATTCAGATTTTCAGCTGTTGTCTTTCAGCTCATGGATAAATATCTTCACCTCATGGATAAATATTATCTTTCAGCTCATGGATAAATATTGGTCGTAACAATGTGAGAACTCTTTCTATCTGGGACTTCTGTAGACAGTGAGGGAAGGGTTTAACTTGCTTTCATATCTTAGTTAGCAGTCTCACTCCCCAAATATTGTCACCAAATGTATACTTCTCAATTGGGAAAGAGCTGCTTATTTATTAATAATCAGCTAGGCCTCCTCTGAGTGGCTGACAGCACTGAACTTTGTCCAGGGTGTAGAGGCTAAGAACATGAGTTCTGGCATCTGGGGGCCTGAGCCTAAGCTCCGCTCAATCACTGTTTGGCAGAGACCTGAGTTCCTCATTTTTTTCTGGGCCTCAATTTTCTTATCTATAAACAGGAATAGCTATTACTACTTATCAGGATTGTTTTGATACCTAAATACTAGTGTGTGTGTGTGTGTGTGTGTGTGTGTGTGTGTGTGTGTGTGTGTGTTAGGTATTTACACACACACTGCTTAGCCCACAGTCACTGACTAACATTTAGAAGCTCCATGGAGGCACAGTGTTACAGAAAAGACATCTGAAAATGGAAATGGTAGAAAGAATTCCTGTGAGATTCAGGCTGGAAAGAAAACTTGGCCTCCTACATCTCTCTGTTTTATAATATCTTTACTCTCTGTGGGGGGTGTCCCCTTCTAAAGACTAAAGACTTAATTCTGTGAAGCCAGGAACTCAGGCAATAGAGGTAGAATAGAAAAAAAACAGGCAGGTCCAGGTGCTGAAAAGTCAGGATCATGTGTGTTTTCTTTTATCCGTAAGATGATGGAAAGCCCTGGGTGGTTTTAAACAGGAAGAAAATAGAATTCTTAAATATACCAATGTTTTGACTTCTTTACCTAGAGGCCTCTTTTCTAAGGTGTGGTATTATATTTTTGATCATGGTGTGCAGTACGTTCTAGTCATATACTCAAGTGTGCCTATATGATATACCTGGCATTTATTGATTAAAAGAAAATTCAAATATGCCTCTTCTCTGGCACTGCCAATGCCAATAATTGCTAGGATAAAGATGGCAGCAAGTGCTTTTCTATCATCATTCTATCACATAAGGTTTTTCCTCTTGCTCAGTATATTCTTTTTGATTTTATTAAAGTATTTGAGTGATTTAAACTAAGAAAGTGTTACCTCCATTGTTATCTCTGCTATTTCCAGGATGATGGAAATAAATCATTTAAAGAGAGTCATTGTTATTTTTAATAGAAAGATAGCTTCAGTCTTTCTATTAAAACTGTCAGCTACTGAACCCAGCCATGTGCCCAGGTTTATTCTATGGTACCAGTGATACCACAAGGGGAGGACTGGCGAGTGTTAGAAATAATACACCTAGAGCTCAACACGATCACTTATTGGAGAAGATATTTTTATCCAAATGTGTGAGGTGGGAAATTAAGTTTCAGTAACTTACCCAAGATTACTCTAGCAGATGTTATTGGTACTCCATCCTGTTCTCTTTCCTTTGCCACTCTGGTACCAGCTCATTTACAACTTACAGCACCTGAAATCATGGTGCTGAGTATGCTTTCTCTGGCCACTGAAGTTGGCTTTGCCTGTCTACATGGCAAGCCAGAAGTGTCAGGGCTTTAATATGTGCTGGGAACAACCCTCGGTGGATGATAATTTGAGTTACTGTATGCATTCACCCATTCTTTCATCGATTGGCTGGCCTGGTATACAAAGCTAGATTGGTCTGACTCCAGAGATCACATTCATTTTACTATGTGTTATAGCCTTTAATAAAAGGCATATAAAGCATAAACCCCATTTGACAGAGCTTGAAATCTTAGAGAGACATGAAATTATTATACGAAGAGTGAAAGAGAAGTAAAATGGCTGAATCAAAGTAAAAGATTAGCTTACCTTCTAATTGGAGACTTAGTTCTGGGGTGGTAAGTGCACGTTAGAGACCTGAACTAAATGGGGAAATCTCCTCCCACAGGCAGGTGGATGGGATAGTACATATTCTCTTGAAAGATAATATATAAGCCAAATATCATTGAGTAGATACCATGTGCCAGGCCATAAGTTAAGACTCTTACTTTCATTATTACATTTAATCCTTACAACAAACATGAGTTAGAATCTTAAGTATCTATTGCTGTGTGTCAAAGTATCCCATAACTTAGTAGTAGTTTAACCCACCATCTATTTTAAAACATCACACAAATTGTTGATGAAAAATTTGGGCAGACGTTGCCCAGTTGGTTCTTCAGCTCCATGTAGAATTGACTCGAGGCGCCTGGTGATATCTGGCTGATCGCTGGGCCAGTACGGAGGAATCTAATACAGATTGACTCACATGTGTAGTGCCTTGGCAGGGATATCTGCAAGGCTTAGCTCAGCGTGGCCCCTCTCTTTCTCTGTTTAGTCTCAAGGTCTCTCCATATGATCTCTCTATCAGGACAGGGCTTCTTACATGGTAGCTTGGGGCTCCAAGTCCCAAGGCAGAAGGTGCCCACACTCTTGGTGGCTAGTTCTGGAACTGGCAGAAGGCCATTTACAATGTGTCCCCTTGATGAAAGCAGTCATAAGCCGACTCATATTCAGCGGGAGGGGAAATAGGCCCTGTCTCTCATGGAAGGAGCGTCAAATACCTCTGACCTCGAACCTACCACAAGCAGGCACCACATCATTCCCCTGAAACAAAGGTCTGACAATTAAGGTCGCGAACTTGTTGCAATGATGTTGCTAACATTTTTTGATATCAGAGATTCTATATCATTATCAGAGATTCTATTCAGATATCAGATTCTATTCATTATGAATTTGTACCAACTGAACAAACAGTTAACCAAGTTTACTATTTGGAAGTGCTCTAAAGGCTGTGTGAATAAGTTAGACG
Organism: Rhinolophus ferrumequinum; assembly: GCF_004115265.2. Classification (NCBI taxonomy): domain Eukaryota; kingdom Metazoa; phylum Chordata; class Mammalia; order Chiroptera; family Rhinolophidae; genus Rhinolophus; species Rhinolophus ferrumequinum. Next base: position 94,413,944 of record NC_046291.1, on the reverse strand, counting down.
ACCTGAACTTTTCGCCAACAATTCATGACTCTTGCATCATGACAGTGCACCAGCTCACAGGGCACTGTCTGTGAGGGAGTTTTTAGCCAGTAAACAAATAACTGCATTGGAACACGCTCCCTACTCACCTGATCTGGTCCCCAATGACTTCTTTCTTTACAAGAAGATAAAGGACATAGTGAAAGGAAGACATTTTGATGACATTCAGGACGTCAAGGGTAATATGGCGACAGTTCTGATGGCCATTCCAGAAAAAGAGTTGCAAAATTGCTTTGAAGCCTGGACTAGGCACTGGCATCAGTGCATAGCTTCCCAAGGGGAGTACTTTGAAGGTGACTGTAGTGATATTCAGCAATGAGGTATGTAGCACTTTTTCTAGGATGAGTTTGTGAACTTGTCAGAACTAGTATAGATGAGGCAACAGTCCAAGAGATAGAATGTAAGTACCCTAAGGTTACAATGTTAATAAGTGGAAGAGTTGAATGTTGAAACCAAGGAGTCTGACTCATTGATCTTGAAACCTGTATCTAGAGCGGAAATAGCCTAATGGTTTAATTGAAGGAAAATACAAAGAAAAATGTGTGTTTGTCAGAAGGGATTTAAACCAGAGACTGTTAACAGCTTCCCTAGTATTCCATATTCATTCTCCTCTGCTTAAGTGAACACAGTGGTGTTTTTGGTTTTTGGTTTTGTTTTCAGGGAGCAATGTTACCAGTTAAAAACAGTATGTTCTCAACCTTCTTCTTGAGTTAAGGATGGTCGTAGTATTAAGACATTGCTCTGGACAATGGACTCCAAAAACAAGTCACTAGGGATTTCCAAAGGCCTGACATAGCAAGTATGCACGTTTCTGCCCTTCGCCCTCCCTACTTTCTTCTGGCTGGGGCATGGGAGTGGTAGCTGGAGCTCCTAAAGTCGTCTTATGAGGAAGCAGACAAAGGTTGAGAGCAAAGTACAAATCTTGAAAACAATTCTGGGTCCTTGATGATATCTGGAGCCAAGACACCAACCCTAGACTGGTTATCATCAGACTTCTCATTAACTGGGAATCAAATAACTTACTTTTTTTGAGCTACTGTTATTTCTTTTTTCTTATACATGTAATTGAATGTAAATTACAGCTAACAGAGATAATTGGTGGTTTTATACTCTGAATCAGATGGAGAAAGAAAGAAGGAAATACGACTGTTTCATCCAAATTCCAAAGCTCCGATGGAAGAACAATGATACAAATGATGGAGAACTGATGACTGAGGGCTGGGGAGTCCCTGTCCTACCGAGGAGTAGGTGGATGAGTACGTGTGCTCATATCGGGTCATTGAAACCAGTGTGACTTCTGTTATGCTGGAAGCCACCTTGTTGTGTACCAAAGAAACCAGTTCAAGAGATAAAACAAGGAAGCTTAAGGTTAAGTCTAAACAAAAGGAGTTCTGTAGGCTGCAGCGGAAGGGATACTCTTGAAACTGCCATGGTTGGGAGGCTGCCTGCCGGAGCTGGGGTCTGGGCTGGGGCCGTTCCCCAGCTGGTGGGCCCTGCACTGTAAGTGTGGTGCGCCGGTTCTGAAAGCTAAATGGACTCAGCCTTTATGCAGACAACCTTACCAATACTTTGTGCACAGTTCACCCCGAATTAGTAGTTACTGAATTAAATTTGTGGTGTGATTTGAAGCAGACCGTAAAACATACTGGCTCCAAAATACCTCTTGTAATGAAATCCCAGAAACTTTTTGTTTTTCCTGAAGTCATTGCAGATCCATTTTGCAATCTAAATATGTTATCCTGAAGAAGAACACAGTAAGCCATCCTCAAACATTATTACCTCATTCAGTTGCCAATCAGTTATCATCTCCTTTCATGAGGAAGGGAGAGAGTTTGGCCCTCTGAGATGAGTAGACTTTGCTGAAGATGTGGGAAAGTATTTATCAAGTGCTGGGAAAGAACATGTGCTGGTAGAGTAGAAGTTAGTGGTCCAATCACTGAACACATTCATTCAACAAAATATATTGGATCACTACGGTTGCCACACCTGGACTCTATCTGAAGTCAGTCCCCATCATTTACTGTGAGACCCTGCACAAGTTCACCTTCATTTCCAAACCTCAATTTCTTTCATGTGAGGTGTGGCGATTGACGTACTTCCTATTTTGTAAAGTTGTGATGAGATCAGCACAACCCGACTGCCCATTTAACTTGAGCAGCACAAAGCCGGTACATAATTGATATCCTAGGAGTGTCAGTGATTCCAAGAGGAAGGCAGGGTAGTGTTCTGTCACCGTGTTTCCCCGAAAATAAGACCTAGCCAGACCATCAGCTCTAATGCGTCTTTTGGAGCAAAAATTAATATAAGATGCGGTCTTATATTATATAAGACCGGGTCTTATATTAAAATAATACCGGGTCTTATATTAATTTTTGCTCCAAAAGACGCATTAGAGCTGATGGTCTGGCTAGGTCTTATTTTCGGGGAAACACAGCATCTGGGGCTGAGCTTACACACGCTGGTTCAAATCCCAGCTCTATCACCCACCGATTGTTACTTTGGGCATATTTTTAACCTCCCTTGTCTTCATTTCCCTGCCTTTAAAATGTGCATAATAACACAGGAGATGCACAGTCACAAGGCACTGAGGGTATCCTTTGGCACATATGAAACGCTCCTTTTATGATGGGTATTGCACACAATCCTTGCTTGCATAGCACTGCAGAACAGTCAAGGTGAACAAACAAGATGAAAGTGGGAAAATAGATCTTCATAATTATCAGAAAAAACTATATGTAGTTCTTGACCTTTATTATTATGTGTGTGTGTGTGTGTGTGTGTGTGTGTGTGTGTGTGTAAGCATGAAAAACTCTCTTAGGGAACTAAAAAAATAATAAAAATAGTATTTAATCATATTGAAAACATTGAGAATTAGAATGCTTCATCTGTAAAAAAATATATATATCAAGAGTAATTTTAACATGCTTACTTTCTTCTAGTTGCATGATGAAATACAGAGGGAACATCTTTTCTGGGCCTTGGGGAACTGTCATACTCCTTTCTAAGATTGGGGAAGCCTGTGATATTTTATCCTTTGTGTTTTCAATGTCGTGAAATGTCTTGGAGAGTTGCTTTAATGTGAATGTTTTTTTATATTGATTCACATCATGTTCACTAATTTCCTGTGGCCGCAGATGGAGAGTCTCTTAAACAGCATCACTGTCAACATACCCGTGGTCAGCTCTTAATTCTGTAAATCTATTTACAATTGAATTTCACTTTCAGTATTATCACTTTCTGTTTCTTTGCTGCAGTTTTATCTTTGCTGACCAATTCCCTGTTTAGGTTATCTGTTTTTGTAAAATGTCACATGGGTTCATTACTGAAAGTCAAAGAAGCCACTCAACTATATTCTTTTCTGGCTGTGTATGAACTGAATAAACGGTAGCACAGTGACTGATCACCCAGACTTCAAAAGAAATGATGGCATTGGTCACTAATTATTATGCACGTCTGTTATTTACATATTAATTTGTGGGCTGAAGAGCCAGAAGCAGAGTTTTTACTTTACATAATTGCACCAATACCATGGTCACTGAAACTTGAACCATGTTGCTGGGGTACTGGTGTTATTTCAACTGTGGTAACTGAAATTCATACATATTGGACCCAAAAAAAAAAAAAAAAAAACAGTCGTTTGCAACTGCCAACTTTATTGAATAGATATTTAAACAAAAAATTATCATTGTCTTATAGCCAGTAGAATATTAGTATCAGGATATATTTTAAATGCAGAAACGTAGAACGGCTTTAGCATTGACACAGAGTGTGCCTATGTGTATTGTTCCCTATTGCTGCTGTAACCAACTACCACAGACTCGGTGGCCTAACACAACATAAATGTATCTTCCAGTACTGGAAGTTAGAGGTCTTAAGTGAGCCTCCTGAGGCTAAAATCAAGGCATCAGCAGAGCTGTGTTCCTTCTGGAGGCTTCCGCAGAGAAATCTGTTTTCTTTCCTTTTCTGGCTGCGTTCTGTGACTTGTAGTGCTTTCCTCAAATTGCTGGAACCTCTTGCTTCTGTCATCGCATCTCCTACTTTTGTCTTTGACCTTCTTGACCCCCTCATATGGACCCTCGTGGTGACATTGAGTTTACCTGCATAACCCAGGATAATGCTTGCATCTCCAGACCCTTACTTAATCAAAGGAGAAAAGTCCCTTTTGCCATACAAAGTGACATAGTCACAGGCTCTAGGGATCAGGCATGGACGTCTTTGGGAGAGGGCGTTATTCTCTGCTACACCAGGTTTCTTGAAAATGAAACCTCAAGGTGTAGACTATGATCAGCTCAATTTTACCTGTAAGGAATGTGAAGCTTAGAGAGATGAAGTGTCTTCTTTATGGTCACCCTGTTAAAAAGGTTACTTTGATGAGTACCTTTCATTTAATATAAAAATCACCAATCACATATTGGATGATAATCCAGACACACAAAGACAAAAACATCCTCCCTCCATCCCCCAGGCCCAGGAGCAGCCCAAATGGTGTTAGTTTCCCAGGAAATGCCATGTCCTAGGGCTGTTCTGACCCAGTCACTCCTAGACATGAGGCTACTAGGACAGAGTTCAGGCCTTCCCTGGTTTCTGTACATAACGTGCTCCAAACCCAGGCCTCATCCCAGGAGACTTGAGAATGCTCCTTCTTAAAGAGGTTTCCTGTAGCCCCACCATACCCCAACTTACTTATATTGTACTAGTAGACTGTTTGTCTAAAATTATAAGATGAGTCATTTTATAAAGCCAAAGCAGCTGTGCTGGAGACTTGGTCATTAAGCTCCGGTCTGTGGATTCAAAGGGATAGCATACATAAGAAGAAAATTGTAATGAAGAGCTAGAAATTCTAGCTATAGATTTTGAATCCCTGTGAATTTGTTTTCTTCATCTGCAGAGTGGGTATAATGCCAAACTCCTCCATCTTTTCTAAGCCTTAAAGCTAATGTGTGCTATTTGTCAGCATGGTGCCTTACAGCTTAATCTGAAAGATGTTCAGTACTTAGTACATCCTAGTGTCATTACGGAGAATACTCCAAAAGTCCTCCTGAGTGCCGCATGATATTGACAGCATCATGAGACAGGCAATACAGATAAGCACCAGAATAGAAGATAACAGGTGCGCGTGCGTACACACACACACACACACACACACACCCCAAAACAAAACACACGCACAAACAAAGCAGCACTAGATATAATTATCACCATCGGGACAGTTTTACCCATACCTGGTATCCATTCAATCCCTAAAGAATAGCTCTGTGTCTTTCTCTTATTTAGAGCAGCCAAAGTTAGGTAATTCACTCTAGAGATACGGATTGTTATAGAGGTATACGACTCATTGAAATAATTGCCTTTAAAACTGAATGTGTGTGTATCCCTCTTCCCCATATACACACTCATTAAACAGCAGTTATTTTTGACACGCATAGCTTATTTGGCTTCCGGAGATTGGCGTGTATGTACCTGACAGTGCTGGCTGCCTACCCAACACCCGTTTTGACGTCTTTCTTTCTAACAGAATTCTGATTTTATTCAAGCATTCATGCTCCTCCATGAAGTCAAGTGCTCTGGAAGGGTTTTCTCCGTTTCCAGTCCTTGAGTATCCCTTCTAATTCATCTGAACCAGTGGTACTCAGTGTGGTCCAGGGGTCACTTTGGTCCTGGAACCCATTTTGAGAAACCACAAAGTCAAAATTGTCTTTATTTTTTCATAGACATTAATTATTTTTGTCATTGTTTTTCTCTTACACATGTAGAATGGAGTTTTTCAGAGGCTACATGATGTGTGATGATATCACCACTTGGACAGTTAATAGAACATGTTCTGTGGGTTCTTTTAAATTTTTCTCAGTTTTAATTTTTAATACAGTGAGTATTGACAATTATAAAAGCAGGTATTGATATCCAAAAATCTCTTCAGGATTTTTAAAATTGGAAATAAGTTCTGAGACCAAAAATAGGTCTTGAGAATTGCTGGTCTCAGTAAATGACCATGGTCCATTTCCACGGCCAATGAAGGGAGCAGGCATAAATATGTGACATGACCTGGCCAATTAGAGGAAGCCTGAAAGGTCACTGCATGTATGTGATTCTGAGGAAGGATTTTTCTTTTTTTCTTTCTTAAAAAGAATCATAGAATGAGGAAGCCTTTTTTTTTTTTCCCCTTTTTCCTGAACATTGTTTCATCTGGATGTGATGCCTAGAACTACACAACCACCTTACTCCAGACTGAAGATAAGACAGTGCAGAGGAAGAGCCCTGAAACTCCATGCCAGAGCTCTCCTTGCCTCTGAGTACCTTGTTATTTGAGATAATTCATCCCTGTATCATTTAAATCTCTGCAGTTGGATTTTCTCTTACCTGCACTAGAAAGCCTCCTAACAAAATTTATATTATGCCTATCTCTGTAAACAAAAAGGGAAATGACATCAAATCACTTAAGGTGCTCAGTATGGCTTTTGCTCTTCTTGGTGCTTTTAAATCTACAGCTAGCAATTGCATACCAGAGTAGAATATATTTCTACAGGTTATTTTTGGACTCTGTTAAAAGATTCCCTGTTGGGACATGCAGGACCCAACTTCTGCTCCTTTCCTTGAACAGATTAAAAAAAAAAAAAGATATAAATCAATACATGCGAGTTGTCTGGTTCTAACCCCACATCAAATAAATAATCAGCATCTTAAAAGGAATTATTATTATTTTTTAATTCCAAAGGATTGCATCAATTTGCAAATCCGAGTCGTAAAGTCAGAAAAGTGATTTTGCTGTGAAAAATAAGCAGAATTGACATTGGGGATATGATATCTAGAATTTTTAAATGTGAAAATATTGCTAGGGTTTTGTTGAATAAGTGTTGCTGTCCTATATCCATAGAGATACCTTCATATAATGCATGTAACTAACCCAATTAAAAAATGAAGAATGTAGTTCAGCCAGTGAATTCAATTGAAATGCGGAATTCTCAATTGGTAGAACTTTTGTTTACTCAATTGACATTTTTTAAATTAAAGTTTATTGGAGTGATGATGTTAATAAAGTTACATAGATGTCAAGTGTACAATTCTGTAATACATCATCTATATACCACATTGTGTGTTCACCACCCAGAGTCAGTTCTCCTTCCATCACCATATATTTGATCCTGTTTACCCTTTTCTACTATCCCCTTCTCCCCTTATCAAGCTCTGGTAACCACTAAACTATTGTCTGTATCGATGAGTTTTTTTTTCTTCATTTGTTTGTCTTGTTCCTTTATTGCTTTCAGTTTTATATCCCACATATCCATGAAATCATATGGTTTTCGACTTTTTCTGTCTGACTTATTTCAACTTGTTCATTTTTTAGTCTTCTTGTATTTTATCATTATAACTATCTATTGTCTATCAATCTACCTATCTGTATGTATACAGTTTTACTTAAAGAAGAGTCTTGGAGGACCTACTATGTGCCAGACCCTGGGCAATGCAGACTCATTCAGGCATCCAAAAATAGTTAGCAACTTCTATGTCCAAGATGCTACACTAAGGAAATAGGCAGTAAGTGGGTAAGCAAATAGTCACACTTTCATCATAAAACTGATGGTCTGAAGTGGTACATAAAATGTGAACCAGTCACCTACACACACACACACACACACACACACACACACTTACAAAATTTAGGAAATTTAGAAAGAAAATCAACTGGTTTCCATGCTAGAGAACTAGGATGAGGGGAGGAGGACGTGTTCCTGAGTCAGGTATAAAGGAGGAAGGAACTTTCAGCCTGAGACTCCAGGGCAAGGAGCCTGTCGTGCAACATTCACGGGCTGCCTTCTTGGCAGTGTGATGGCTCTGACTCTTAAAGCCTGTGGGGTCATTACTAATAAAATAGATGCTGTGACGTGTAGTAACCAAACTTACGTGGTCACTCAGATTCCATATAAACAGTTCACTTAGCTTTGAGTAACAGAATGCTGAAAAGAATGAAGAGAAATATTCCAGAGTACTCTTGGCAGAGCTGTAAAACTATTAATGGTGTTCTCATCAGGATGTGTCCTGCCTCATCAAAGAGAGTGCCACATACATGTACTGAGTGTGAATATAAAAGCAAAGAAACTAATGCTTATATATCAATGGCCAGAGTGAAGAAGGTTGAGATATGTCTAAATACTCCTGACTAGCCTGCATTACCAATGATATTAAAAAACATTATTTTTTTTCATTCATTAATTCGTTTTCTTATTTACTAAACACTTATTCTGTGTGTCGGGCACTGTATTCCTAGTTCATGGGGTTGGAAATTTGAAAAGGACAGGTTTCCTGAAAGCAAGAAACTTCCAGTCTAGTGGGGGGACAGACTTGTAAGCATCATACGAATACAAAAGAAGAACAATAGAAGTGAGGGAGCAAAGCAGCTCGGGCCTCTGTGGGGAAGTCCATCCTCAGCTGCATCCGGCCCCATCATTCCAACATGACTTTCGCCTTATTTTAAGGCAGAGTTAACCCGATTTTTCAGTGTTTGAAATGTGATGGACTTTCTCACTCTTGGCCTTGTACAGGATTTGCTTTGTGTCTGGGACACTCTACCCTCTTGTGCAGGATTATTGTCTGTTCGTCATTTAAGCATCTGTTTAAATAAATTTATTACAAGCTATCTTTCCTACACCAGTGTTTCTCAAAGTGTGGCTCATGAGCCATCCACATCATAATTGACTAAGAATGTGCTTTAAAACTGCAAATTCTTGGGTACCTCCACACTGGATGAATAGAGACCCAGAAATATACATTCATTTTCCTACGTTTCCCTGGGAAATTTTTGCATACCCAATTTGATTACCACTTTCCTAGACTGTATCAAGGGTCTCTTCTATTCTCCCATAACCATAATAATCTCCCCCATCATAGCACTTATTGCCTGAAATCATTGCTGGTCTGTTAAATTAATCCTTTAGTAAGGGAAATGTCTACTCCCTTACTAAAGTTTATTGGGGTGATGATGGTTAGTAAAGTTATAGCGATTGTAAGTCCACTGGCTCACATAGAGCATGTCAGGCATAGATAGCCAATAAACAGATGTAAGTAGTGCAGAGAGGGAGCAGATGTTACCCAGGTTGTTAAGGGACAGGAAGGCCTTCGAGGCAGAAAGAACAGCGTAGGCCTATTTGGGCAGAGCGAGCAGTTCAGGTTGTGGGAGCACAGATGGGGCTGCATGGGTGGGTGGGAGTCAGACAGCAAATGGCTTATAAGTCCTGCGATGGAGGTGAGGTTTCTTTGCAACCTATCAAAAATCAACACTACAGAAAGGTGTTAAGCATGGCATAGCAGGGGGAAAGAAAAAAGGAGGATAGGATCCAAGGGACCTAGTTTCCAGTCCTGGTTTGGCCATGAACTGGTCAACTTGCTTTAGACAAGTACTTGACATTATGTCCTGGTTTTCCTAACTGGTAACTGGACACAATTTCTCACCCTCTCTCATTTCACAAGGATGGCTATTTACATAGATCGTGCAAATGAGCATACCATGAAAAGCATAAAGGCATTAAGTAAATGCCAAGTTTTTGTGTGTGTGTGTTTGTTTGTTTGTTTGTTTGTTTGTTTTTAATAGAGTTGACATTACCCGTTCAAGGTTAAAGGTTTATCTGAGGGACTTGGTTCTTGGACTGCATACTGCCGGTAGTTAAATCTTCAAACTGCCTCTCTCTTGCCTGGAAGCCACAATGGGCTTTGGAGGGAAACATTCTTTACTTGTGTACTCCTCACACCTTTCATCAACATCAGTTTCCTTTATTTATATTTTATGCTGGTACGACATTTCACTCTTAAAGCCCAGGTTGTATGGGTATGCATGGCTTGTATCTTGACACTTCAGGATTCAAATGTCATAAATGGTTTTTGACACTTAGAAATGTCATATACATCCTAGAGCAATGTCTGTTTTTAGCAAATTTCTGATTTCTTCTTCTTGTGTTTTAATATCCAGGAAAAAAAACAACTGCCTGGATCAGCTCTATAACTCTCTAGTGTCAAACAATTGTGGGCATGGGAACTGTTACACATTCTGGAGCTAAAATTGGTTCTGTTCTACTTTCTGTGGCATTGCAGAATCCACTTGGTTTAATAGAGGGGCATACCTTTGCTTTGAAGAAATGAGCATTTGCAAATTAATGTAGAAATTCAAGTTTTAAAATGCTTGAAAAAGTTGGTCTATTATAACCAATTGAGTCATTCAAAGTTTTAGTACTACTTTTATTCAGCTGTGAGTCAGTATCAAGTGGAAATTTAGAGGAAAGACTTCACAGCAAACACATCAGCATTTACATCTTAGTTCTGCCATATAAATGCAATATGGTAAAATGGGCATACTGAGGGCCATTAAGTCTAGGTAAAGGAGTTTGGAACTCCTTGAATGAGTAATAGGAAGAGTAATAATAATAATAATACACACATTTATGGGTGCTGAGCTAAGAATCATACTTATATTATTACTTGTGTTATTATATTAATTTCCACCACAATTCATATGGTTGGTACTATTTATCACTGTTTTACAGTGGACAAAACTGAATCTCAGGATTAAGAAAATACGGGGCTGGCCCGGTGGTTCAGGCAGTTAGAGCTCCATGCTCCTAATTCCAAAGGCTGCCGGTTCGATTCCCACATGGACCAGTGGGCTCTTAACCACAAGGTTGCAGGTTCAATTCCTCGAGTCCCACAAGGGATGGTGGACAGCGCCCCCTGCAACTAAGATTGAACACGGCACCTTGAGCTGAGCTGCCGCTGAGCTCCCAGGTGGCTCAGTTGGTTGGATCACGGGCTCTCAACCACAACGTTGCAGGTTTCGACACCCGCAAGGGATGGTGGGCTGTGCCCCCTGCAACTAGAAAACAGCAACTGGACCTGGAGCTGAGCTGCGCCCTCCACAACTAACATTGAAAGGACAACAACTTGACTTGGAAAAAAGTCCTGGAAGTACACACTGTTCCCCAATAAAGTCCTGTTCCCCTTTCCCAATAAAATCTTTAAAAAAAAAAAAAGAAAGAAAGAAAGAAGAAAATACAAGTCATATGCCAAGTCATATGCCATCTTCAACTCAGGTCTACCTAGTTTCCAACATATGTTTTTTCAGCACACCATACTGCTTGTACATCAGTATTCAATGGCAAGCAATAGACTTTAATGAGAATTTGAAACTATACGTCTGTGATTTTTAAAGTGTGTTGAAAGGGAGAAATTACATCAATTTCAAATAAGAAGTTCTCTAGGTTTTTTTCATAAGATATCTGTGGTTTTTCAAAGTGGTGTTTTATATTATGAGGAGAACCCTTGTAATTCTCCTGCATTGGTTGGTTGGGACTTGTATGAATAAGCAGAAAGTCTTGGTAAGAGTGAGAAACAGAATAGTGGCATTTTCAGTGGCAGTTCCTTGTGTGCATTCTCATTCTACTACTTCTGAGTGGCCACATTGATTGTCAAGTTTGTCTTCCACATTCACTCATTAGCTCAGTACATACAATAGTCCCTCTCCTACTTCCTTATGAATTTTATGCAAGTGTAACCTAAAAACTGAATATAATTAATTAAGGAATATATTATGTCTTTAAAGTAATACAGAGTTTACTGGATTTTGAGAAGCATTCTAAAATTACTATGCTTTCCTTATTTCTTGCTATTTATTTCTTAGCTAATTTATGCAAAAATATCTTACTCTACCTAGGATATTTTTGAGAGTTTTTTTTTTGGGGGGGAGGGGCGGGGCAGAGAAGCAGCATATATTAGACAAAGAGTTGGGCATTTCAAGTCATAAAGATTTTGGTTTAAATCTCAACTTTGCCAAATGATTTTCGGTACATCTTTTTAACATTTCTGTGTGTCAGTTTCCCCATCTGTAAATTTTGGATGATAATAGAAAATAAATGGAAGCACTTTTGAGAAGAAAAGAAATAATAGTTTGAAAAATTATTGCAGTTATGTAGTAGGTATTCAATAGATGGTGAATATTGAGTGTCCACAGCTTTTAAATTTTTAGCAAACAAGTACTTCCTACCACATCTTGTTAGTTAAGAAGATTATAAGAAACAAAAATGAGTTAGAGCCATCATATATATATATATGTGTATATATATATATATATATATATATATATATATATATATATATGTTTGTTGTCTATCTATCTATGTAAGAATCTGAGAAATCATTATATCAGGACTCATACTAAGAGTATTTTCTCCTATCAGGAATTCATGTTCTCTTCATTTCTCTTCAGAAACATCACAAGATTTTCATCCTTATTATACAACTAGAAGAAATACGTGTTCTTAGAGATAAGACTTTATTCAAAACACTTTCTTTCTTTAGGGAGAGAATGTCAACTTCTGGCACCCCTCCCCCATTTATCTACCTGCCTATTCTTGTACCTCAAGCATGTATTCGTGTCAGTCACTTTAGTCATGACCTCCAAAGACCTTGGCAACCCTATGGGCTTCTTTCTCACTGGGTTGTAAGAATGAGATCTGGCACTTTTGACTCAGACCCTGAAGGCGTAGCTACAATGTCATGTCACTTTCCAGTGCTTCAAAATCCTACAATCCAAAAATGTCATGCTAGTTTATACTTCCCTTCTCTTCTGCCTTTTCCTCTAAGTATTTCTGATCTGTAACTCTACCTGTTGATAAGTCTCAATCAGTAGCTAATGTGCATTCTTAATTACAGCTGGTTACATAGATTTCTGGTGCCACTCAGCAAATAGCACCCAGTCTTAAAGCTTTTTGTTCTGAAAGGCTTGCTTAACACTGTTTGAGAAATCTCTTAAAAGACGAAGTCTTTTTAAGCTCATAATAAGAAATAAACATATGTGATTCTTCCATGAGTAAGTAGCAAATATGCACCACCACTGTAGGATATTCATGGGGATATTTGGAAGACAGCAGTTTCCTCCCCTACCCCAGTGTTCTTTTGCATTTGAAGAAGATGTGACTATGGGAAAAAGGAACAAAAAATGCAACATTGCTGATTCTGGAGACAGAGGAAGGTAACTGTAAGTCAAAGAACATGAATGGCTTTTAGGAGCTAGAAAAGACAAAGAAATAGATTCTGCCCTAGAACTTCTAGAAGAAATACAGTCTTGCTAGCACCCTGATTTTAGTCCAGTGAGACCCATGTCAAGGCTTCTACATAACTGTAAGACTATAAATTTGTGTTGTTGAATTTGTTTCTGGTAATTTGTTACAATGGCTAGGTAAAATTAGTGCATGTGGTTTTTTCCCTTTTCCTGTAAGAAGAAAGAAATGACATATTAGTGAGGTTTACATGGCTGGTGAAAGGGGAGACTACAATGAGGGCAAAACTACAAAAGGCATTATTCAGGGATGTTAATTTTTCATTTTCTTCCATATTCTTATTGCTTCTCTTCAAAATACTGTCAACAAAAACCCTTGCTTGGAGATCCATGGAGGCACTCTTAATTTATGTTCATTTATAAATTAATATAAATTATAACCTACACTGGTAGAGAGGAAAGTCCCTGCCCTCTTCCAGAAAATAAACAGATTGTCATAATAAAATGGTTATTTGAACCATCTAGCTATGTTGAAACTATTACACCTTAAGAAAAAAAAGCCTCATTCTGTATTACAGTTTATGTAACTGCATGATAGCAATTTGTTCAAATGATCCTTGTTAAAAGAAAGAAATGGGCTACTGAGTAATCTTACTACAAATCTTGAAGAAAATGAGACATTTGGTCTTGCTTTGAATTGTAAATGATCGCCTTTTTTTTTCACAAAGGCTCAAAGACACTTTGGGGGGTTGAATGCTGTCATAGAAAATCTGTGTTCACCAGTGAATACCATGGACAGAACCAAACAGTTGAAAATCTTGAATAGATGGTCAATCTATATAGACCGTTCAGTTTAATATACTGAACATGATATAAACTTCTGGGAGGACCACTTTGACTTCTAATTTCTGTCTGCCTCTTTTCATTTTTCTCCCTCTATATTTTTGAATTAAATGTTGTAATGAGTATTGTAATATGTTTGAACTAATCACCAGCATTCATTGATAAATGGTGATGGAAATAATGATATAAATTCTATAAAGCATGGGGTGTAGAATAGATTTATTAAGTCTTTGTTACAGTTCATAAAATACATGAATGAAAATTTAGAAGTTTGAAACATTATCTGAAAGCAGAGATGGCCCTAACAGTTTTTTACGATACGTAGTTGATATGCTCATACTTGCAATTGGGGGAGAGTGTGGAAAGAGGAGATGAAGAATGATTGGGATGATTTCCCTTATTCAAAGGATAAGGTAATTTCTGTAATTGTAGACATTATTTAAAGAGGATATGGAGCATAGCTTGAAAAAAAAACCTGCCTTTCATGTTGCAGAGAATCTTGGATTGGACTCTGAAGTTGCTAAAGCGAACACCCTGGGTTTTGTCGGTTGCCTGTCTTCAGTCCAGTACAACCATATCGCACCCCTGAAGGCAGCTCTGCGCCATGTCACCGTCGCACCTGTGACTGTCCGCGGGACCTTGACAGAATCCAGCTGCAGCTCTCTGACGGATTCAGATATGAATGCAGTGACTACGGTGCATTCTTCATCAGGTACCCACAGAACACCCAATGGAACGCGCCTCAGTAGTGCTACTTTTGGTGTCTTCAAGAAGCTTCCTGGTTAAAGGCTAATATTATTCCGTTCCTTACTTTGTATGAATACAGGTGGTTAAGAATTATGACTGGCTTCTCATGGGTGATTTTCATATATATTTACTATAATCCTAATTTTTTCCCCCTGTATTTTATTTATTTATTTATTTATTTATTTATTTATTTATTTATTTATTTATTTATTGGGGTGACAATTGTTAGTAAAATTACACAGATTCAGGTGTGCAATTCTGTATTACATCATCTATAAATCCCATTGTGTGTTCACCATCCAGAGTCAGTTCTCCTTCCATCACCATATATTTGATCCCCCTTACCCTCATCTTCCACCCCCCACACCCCTTACCCTCTGGTAACCACTAAACTATTGTCTGTGTCTATGAGTTTTTGTTTCTCATTTGTTTGTCTTGTTCTTTTGTTGTTTTGGTTTATATACCACATATCAGTTAAATCATATGGTTCTCTGCTTTTTCTGTCTGACTTATTTTGCTTAGCATATAATCCTACTTTTAATACGATGAACAGTTAGAACTAAATGCGTATTTGCATATGTTACTATGTAAGTATTTATGTCACTACTGTTTAAATGACCAGTTCTCTGAGGATTGAAGAGTTCAGGTCTCAGAGAGGCAGGCTGGTTGTTCACCTACTATAAGTCATATGATTAAAAACCAGCTGATATACTTTTATAAATCAATGTCACCCCAATAAATGTAATATGATTTTACAAATAATAAAGTAAAATAAAATCCACCTTTCTTGATAGTAGGAAAGTCTCACAGCACTATCATCCATATCTCTTCTGCTATAGCACTCCCTAAAATGTCTTTTATATCTTTTCTTCCTCACCATCATTCTGTGTCTTAAAGTGTTCCTGGGATTTGTTTTAAATAGCTGTGGTAATCAATTGCCAAATAAGTTATTAATTCTGAGCAAAGAAAGAGGATTGGTTTTTGCTGCTGCCGGCTCATCTCTGACCTTGGTGTTTTCCTGTAGCAATGAGGTATAATGCAAAGAATCTCAACGTGACAGTGGGCTAGACTTGATTTGAACTCTGAATCTGTCGTGAATGAACTGTAGAACTTTGAAAAAGTTATTTAATGGCTTCAATCTAATGTCCTTGTCTGTGAAATAGGAAAAATAATATGTTGTATTCATTTCCTGAGGATTAAATTATACAACAGAAATAATAAGTGCCACAGGTCCTGGAAAATTTATGTGCACTATATGAATATGTAAAGGTGTCGTTACTGCCTATTAATACATTAACAGATGATTTAAAAATGTATCTAGCTCACTGTCACTAGACCAAGTGGCAGAGTAATGACTCAAACCCATATCTATGTGTCTTTAAGCTTGGTGTTCTTTTCCTCATACCATGTATGATAATGTACATATAGTAAAAGCTTTCTCTCCTTAGTGAGGGCTTCTTGGGGGTGTTAATTTTCCAGCACTTTTGTCCTTCTTTGTTAATGGACTCGAATCCTCTTGCAGCAGAAGCAGAGGGGTATGTGTGCTTGAGGTAAGAAACCACTGCTGTGCATAGGATCTGTCTAGGAAAGCAGAGAGGGACTTTAGGGTAGACTGAGAGGTAGGCTGTAGGCCAAAGCAGACATGCCAGGGTACCACCATCATCTGTTTCAACCCCTTACCTCACAACTTACATAGACGCTAACAGGTTGTGGAATTGTGGGGCACAAGTAGTGTACATCAAATGTTTTTTTATGTACGTTACTTTGGGTTCCTTCGCATGTCCCAGCGCATAACCATCAGAGAGCACCTGGTCTAATCCTCAGGTGTGTCATCTCAACTCCATACTGTAGACTTCCTTCCAGGACTTTGAGAGAAGAGACAGTCACATGCCTTTAACTCCTTTCAGATCCCTTTGGGAAGAGAGATGAACGGGAGCCACTCACCAATGCCGTCCGAAGTGACTCAGCCATCATTGGAGGTAAATCATTCTTTGTCGATGAAAGCAGAAAAGACATACGTTCTGTACTTTGGAGAAATTTATGTGACTATTCCATTAATTATGGCCATCCAGCACCCAGAACCCTACTTACCTACAAGACTGTGAGCCTTTTCATGAATAGTTATGTATGCTGTGTGATCTGAAGCACCCTCTCCTCCGGCACCAGCAGCTCCATGGACACATCCCACCCCGATCCCTCAGGCAGCTGAATCCTGAATCAACAGCTGGATAATTTACTTAGAGACAGGCAGGATGCACCGTGTTCATCTCATCCAGTTGTCAGTTTTCCTACCACACAAGCAAAGCAAGCCAATAACACTACATATGGGGAAGGAGCCACACTGGGGCAGACAGATGGGTGAGGCTGCAGTCCTTTCGGGTTTTCTCCACTGAGTATTTTGGGTTGGATCTAATGAGCAGGGGGAGCCCACAGACTGTGCTTTCAAATCCAACAGCACATATGGTTACAGATGCAGATCTCATCCACTCTGCTGTGAGCTCAGCTCTCCCTCCTGCCTCCCTTGTTTTTCCATTTCCTAACTACCCGTCGGCCTGACCCCTTTTCATTCTGCATCAGCTTGGCTGCAGCCTCCAGTAGCCTTGGTTTTTCCATCTGGTCCTTGCAACACAGAATGCCTCCCAACCTTATTTTGTGTCAGATGCCTATGAGAGACTAAATCCATCTCCATCTGAGAACCACAGCCCTGGTTCTGTGAGAACCACAGCCCCCATCCCTGCCCTCTGGCAGTTAGATGAACTGGTCCACACCAGATGGAGCTCTCCTTTTAAAAGTCAGCAGTATCCATTCATTTAACTTCTATTGAGTGATTCTCCAGGTTTGGGTCAGGGCCTGTGCTCAGTATAGAAATATACTGAGGATGAAAGACGTGGGCAGTGGTCTCAAAGAACTCATGACCTGGTGGGGGGCAGGCCAGGTAAATAGACGATAGAACCAGTGAGTGGTGTTTTGAGGGGGGAAATACAAACGGTTGTGGAGTACAGACGTGCTCTGTCGCAATGAGATTGTAAAGAAGGAAAACCCGACCATTTCTTAAGGTAGTTCTTAAAATGGCTGACCTGAATTTCTGCTTCAGGGAAAGAGTCTAACTTGAATTTTGTTTGGTATCAAGAAATATAGGAAAGGATTTGATGCCTGTTTCTGTTCCTATAATTAATTTCTCATTTGATAAGTGGAGAACATACTTATGACTGCTGACTTTTTACCACCTGTGTACATGTGTCTGTGAGTATCTTTCAGAGCAGGAAAATCATCCTAAACCCAGGGGAAAATTTATTGTAAGTTTGCAGCATTTAGAAATGACAGCCTTCAACTGAATACTCCGTGTCCTGAAGGAGTAGAAACAGTTTTGTATTTCATCTCTTAAAGCTGCAGCCCATTCCTGGCAGTCACTCACCACCACCCACTTTAGTTATAGATTTGTTAACTTCGGTGTTTTTATTCTGTGTTGTTCTAAAATAGTTGGGGAAAGACCACATAATACTTTAGGACAATTTTTAAAGGTAAGCAATCTTTCTTAATCATGGCCTCAGCTCTTACACAAATTGGTTTAAGATATGCATTCACTATATTTAATTCTCTAATGTTCATGTAATGCAGGGCACTCAAAATTAACTTTGTAAATATTTTTCTTCGCAATACCCAATCTACTTAGATTTTTAAAAATCAGCAGAATGTAAACTTTATTAAGAATAAATTTATCTTTGAGTATCATAAATACTTTTCAAATAGTTGAATGTTGAGAAACCTACATTCATGCATCCTCCCTTTTAAAAACTGGCAGTATCCACATTTTCAACATCCCTCTGCTGACTTTGCTCTACACATCCCAAGAGTCTTCCTGGCAAAGTTAGGGACAAGACCTTTGGGTCAGCAAGGGCAGCTTGCCAAGCAGGTCCAGTAAAATCACACACAATCCAATTGGGGAGTCTGACACTATTGGCAGAAGCTTGCATTTCAGTTGGCTTTGAGTTTCCAGAGGACACAGACACATCATCTCCGAGGCAGCCTGTGTCGAGCAGAGTGCAGAGCAGTGTGGGGATGCCCTAAAGGTTTGGTAAGCATTCTGTTATTGATAAAACATGTTAGCAAACAAACGGATACCATAAACACATCTACATCAAAAGAGCATTATTGGGATGTGAAATATTTAAAATTGTTTTCTAGGATGCTAAAGTAGCTCTAAAATACTTATTTGCAAAGTGACAAAGAAGTGTGCTAATTACAAATGATTCTGACACATTCTTTAAAACAGGTATTGAAGAAGTTTAATAAGAACTACTCTGCTAGTCTGATTCGATATTTATTTGATGGCATTCTTAGTCGATTAAATAAAACCTCAGGTTTGAACTAGCTCTCTCCCTAGCTAATCTGGAAAAGGTTTTTCGTAATTGAAGATAGAAGGCCTTTAAGCTGGTCTTTATTTCTGGGAAACGTGGCAGAGTGTGTTGCTTGTTTTGTTCTGTTCTGTTTTGTTTTTTCCCCTAAGTGGCTGTCTTGTCTAGACAGACTCGTCTCCCTGGAGTGGACGATCGGCGGTAATGTCTTTCTCTCATTTGCCCCTTTCTCAACAGGAGTAATCGCCGTTGTGATATTCATCATCTTCTCCATCATCGGCATCATGACCCGCTTCCTTTACCAGCATAAGCAGTCCCATCGCACTAACCAGATAAAGGAGAAAGAATACCCGGAAAACTTGGACAGTTCCTTTAGAAATGACATTGACTTGCAAAACACAGTAAGCGAGTGTAAGCGGGAATATTTCATCTGAAAAACTGCAGGGTCACCTAATACTCTTTTGTTGAGTTGTTAAAATTTTTCTCCTTCTCCTCTTTCTCCTATCTCTTAATTCTGGTCATTCTCTTTCTCTTATTGGTTTGCCATTTATTTTTGGAACATACCTGCCTCTGCCACAGCGTGTATCCCCTTGACCCAGCCCCGAAGACCAGACAGCTATGGCCACTGTCTTCGTCTTTGACAAACCTATCGTGGTGACAGTGATCACTCAGTAGACCGACTTGACCAATCCAGACAAGGAAGAGACACGTGTGCGTATTCAGTTCTGCATTTCTGGTTTCTAAGATGCACTCCTCAGTCCTGCAGTCATTCGGCTTTGCAGGCTTACTTTGAACCTGAGCTCTGTGATTCAAGCACAGGACAGTCGTCTTGGACGTCCTCCCCCATCTCAAGTCCATTCCTACCAGGGCACTCAGGGTAGAGAAAGAAGATGCTAGAGGCCTGGTTTCCTTCAGTGGCATTTTAAAAGGAACAAAAGAGGTTTGTTTGGCGTTTATTTTCCTTACCGTAGGAAGCCCATTGCCCTAACTCATAACCCTTTTTCACTCTGACTCATCCCCTGAGTATTTTCCAGTATAAGATTCCTGATAGTAGTGAGCTATTACTTTGCTCCTTTCTTACCACTCTCTCCTGGGTCTTACACTTTAGAACAGCACACTCTAGCACAGGGGTGTCCAAACTTTTTTCAACGGTTTTCACCAAGGGCCATATGCGGTAAAATACACACACAGCCGGGCCCCTCACTCGAGGTGAAGTACGTATTGCCTCACCTGGTTTATTTAAGTAAACTAAATATATTTTTGGGATTTGCTGCGGGCCAATTAACAATGGATCATGGGCCGCAGTTTGGACACCCCTGCTGAGTCTAGCATAAACCTAGGACAAGCATGGAAAATAGTAGCTTAAAACTAGGGGGTAAAAAGAGTGCTGCTAGGAAGTAGATATTCTATAACTGCAAAAATCCCTCTTCCAATTTTGTAAGAAATGTTAACTAGCTTATTCCTGGGATTATTACACTGAGGTATAAATATATATATATATATATATATATATATATATATATATATATATATATATATATTTCGCAAATAAAAGTCTAAAATAGTACCTAGTTCCATGAAAGAGTTTAAGCCATCTTAACTCAGAAGAAAGGAAGAGAGAGAGAGAGAGAGAGAGAGAGAGAGAGAGAGAGAGAGAGAGAGAGAGAGAAAGAAAGAAAGAAAGAAAGAAAGAAAGAAAGAAAGAAAGAAAGAAAGAAAGAAAGAAAGAAAGAAAGGAAGAAAGAATCTGCATGAAAGAAGAGAAATACCACACAGAATTTTTCTCTTAAATGTACTCGCTAAAGATCTGGTGATGAAAACGAATGCAGGTTTTACGTTTTAGAACAAACATAAGGATCCACCTCTGTCTGTCAAGCCGTTTTCTAAGAGGCTCAGGATGCACTGACATACGAGGCATTATGGTTAGCTCCAGGGAACCTTCCCTGCTCAACAGAGGAGCCCCTAGGTTCTATAGCA
This sequence comes from Rhinolophus ferrumequinum, assembly GCF_004115265.2. NCBI lineage: Eukaryota > Metazoa > Chordata > Mammalia > Chiroptera > Rhinolophidae > Rhinolophus > Rhinolophus ferrumequinum. The sequence continues at coordinate 94,392,947 of NC_046291.1, read as the reverse complement.
CATCACATTTTCAAATCTGCTCCATCCTATGTATATAAAGACACACACACGTTGGAGGTATAAACTGCCCTACGAGGTGGTGACGAATTTTCTGGTCTTGGCCCATTTTGATAACAAAGTATCGAAGAAACACAATCACTCCTTCGAAAAGGCATCTTGAGCTCATCCACAAGATGGTGGTAAGAATCCTGATGATTTTGCTAAAGCAATATGCCTCACTCTTTGCCTCTGGACCGTCCTGGAGAAAAATATAAGGGGGGAACAATTTAAGTGGTCCAGGACGCCGGGAATGCCAACATAATGATCCACAGATGTGGAAAGTATTTGCCAATATTTTTTACAAGACATACTTGATTTGGAAAACAGTTACCCCATTGCTGTTGGCCAGCCTCCACACTTGGCATTCTATCTTGTCGTTAGCGTGTTGCCTCTGAGTATTTGACACAATCCTGCCTGTGGAGGATCACACTAGCTTCACCCATTTCAGATCCATTTCAGACTCTTCTTTCAGAGCACGTGGTGTAAGGATTTAATTGGTTATCATATTTCTCAACTTTAAGATGTTGTTCTAATTACACATCTGCTCCTTAAAATTTTCTCTGAATGCTTACATAATCAATCATTCCATCATTTCCATTTTGCTAGTAAATTTGTTTTAAAATGATTCTGACAAAGGCAACATTTTTTTTCTTCCAGCTTTAATAAGCTGGATGGTCTAGTAAGAAGAGGAAAGATCTTTAAATACTGGTTTTCCAGCCATGCCCTCCCCTATGTCCAGTTATCACTTTTGAATTTTCGATTTTTATTTAAAAAAAAAAAAGCTATATAAATCAGCCATTTGCTTGGCTACATCGTCCTTTGTCCCCTGAGATAACATCCCCATGACGTGTAGTGGGTGTAACTTGAAGCATCTCCAATAATGAAATGGAAAGGAAAAGGAAGTTGTGAGTAATAAAGATGGCACTTCTCATTGTTTAAGTGTCTGGAAGGCAAGGATGCCGATGTAGTGTTGATAAAAGAAATGGAGGGCTAGAAAGGCCAACTTCGAGTATTTGCTTTTCTTATCTACTTACATATGCTCACAGGTAGTTCTGTAGGGAGAAAAACTTGTGAAGCTCTATCCCCACCACATCTTTACTAGAGAACCTGCCAGCACACCTCCCTGTATATGTAGACTATGTACACAGACACGGTACGTATCATAGACGTACGTACACACGAATGCCAGCGCAGTGCAATCTGCGTGTCACTCTTATGAGAGAGTCTCAGGGCTGCATCAGAATTGTTTTTTACAGCATTGGATTATTTCATAAACTCACCAAACACTCTAACTTTCACTAGAGGTATATGAAAGCAAGTGAGCTGCTCCCTCCAAAGAAAACACAATATTCGCTTAGAAATAAGTGCCAGCTCTGCCTGTCTTTTCCTTAGTGATACCATCATCCATGCATTTTTGTCCAGTTTTTTAATTGCATGTGTTTCAATTCTTGAACAATTATAATTTAAAACAAGCAGTCTTTGAAAGCCTTCCAATCCCTCCTTAACTACCTTTTCCAGCTTCAGGTATCAGGTTTTCTGAACGCATGCTCTGGCCAACTAGACTACCATAATCTCCCACTTTAACCCTCAGCCTTTGGTAACTACAATTTATACAAAGATTTAATGGAATGTGGTCACTTTACAGTAAAACCAAAAATATCTGTGCAGTTTCACATCCTAAAGGGGCTGTTTCATTGATATCCTTCCACCAAAATAAATCTATTTGTGCAAGCAATGGTATATCTGCTTACTGTAAGATATATTTAACAGCCACTGCATCATTCATCGTGTGGATAGTTTAGATTGCCTTGGTTTCTATGAGAATCCATCGGGAGAATTAGAGATTTGTCACTTCTCTAGATATATTTTTATGAATAGCTAAGCCTCTTCTATTCACTCTCTACTGCATATGAGATTTATCTTAAGGATCCTGGGGCTGACTTTTTAAAACAGGTTTTATTCTCTTTAGTAATAATATAGATGGTACTAACCTGACTTCCACTTTTTTTCAGACTCATGCCCACCCCAAGGTAATAGGGGCAGGACCAGAACAGGAGAAATAGATTGTTCTCTTCTTTCTTTATTCACTCGTGAAGTATTTATGGAATGCCCAGTACCCCAAGGGGCTGTGCTAGACATTGGGTGTACAGATATAAATTACACCTTGTCCTTGCCCTTGGGGAGCTCCAAGTCTAGCATGTTTGATTGTAGTAGGCATATACTGGTGTAATAGGAGTATGCATATAGTGCTATAGAATGAAAAGCAAAGGTCCTGCACAATTACTTTTATAAAGTCCTTGTGAGAGACTTCAAGAAACAGATACATTTCTGGAAAATATTTATAATTTTTTCTTGTTTATTATTTTCACCTTCAGAAAACTGCTTTGTCCCTCCTCCTCAAAGCAAATATGTATTGATACAGATATGTGTCCTGCAGTGGGAGATGGATTGAATCTTTAGTGACAGCAAAAATAAATGTCCCCATGTCTAAAGTTCATTTGTGAGGCTCACTTCTCACTATTCTTGTTTCACTTCTGGTTGGGGGATTCTGAAAGCTCTCCCTTCCATCAATCAGACCTTAGTGAAAACTTAGGGACATTCTTTGCTGTAGGAAACACATCTCCACTTCTGCTTCCCTCTGCCTCTTTTCCCAGTTCTTTTTTGACATGTAGTTTGACCTATTACCTGCCACTGCTCGTCCAGCTATTCTTAAGGGATTTTTGTTGTACTCCAGCTCCTCCTAAAGCCCTCCTTTTGATGAACCATTTCACTCTACTTAGGAAAATCTCTGAGAACTACATGAAGCATATCTTTGAGTAAATAACTGACTAAATGTTGTTGTACATCTAAGTAAGTTCTCACCTCTGGACCTGAGTGATTTTCATCGATCCTGAGGGTCACACATGTCTCTTCTCTGCAGAAAGCTCATTCAGTTAGAATGAAAGGCTACAAGTAGACTCTTCTCCAAGATGTTCATGGAGATAAGAATCAGGCCATTGAATTGTTTCTTATAAAAAGCCTTGACACTTATCCACCAATGCCCTGGCTTCCTTTGAATTCACCCACAGCTACAATCCAACAAAACCACCTTGCAACACCAGCCCGTAAAGGGAAATCTGAGACAGCATTTATCTTTGCTACTTACTCATTTCCCCTTAACCTGCAGGCTTGGACACACTCAGTCTTCATTTGTCCTACAGGTCACAAGTAGACCAAATAAATAAAGAGGTTTCTTAGTCCTACAGATGCAAAAGTGGTTAGTGGAAGAAGGTGCAGGAAAAATCAAAACTTTCAGAATATTTTGAGAATAACTGAGTACTATTTCATGTCTCTCATGCAGTTTGGAAAGGTTTTCCCAAAAAGACACAAAGTGTAATTGAATTACCTCCATACACTGTTCTTGGGTCTTTCTTAACCTCTCTTCACATCCCTCACCCACGCACTTATTAAGCCATATAGTTTGCAGAGTTTGTCCCTATTTTTCATCACTGCTTTCACAAATCCCAAGTAGTTGAACCTCCTAAAAGGAAAAAGAGCGCAAATGCACACATGTAAAAATGCTTTGTAAAAATAGGGCTATTATTTAAGCTTTTTTCAGGACATTCTACATACATATGTGCTTGGTAGGGAGAGACACATTTCCTTTTGAGTTGACAGTTATTTGAAACCTTCATATAAGGTTTTGATATTTAACTCTTTTGCTATCGTTAAGTGATTTTTCTCTTATTTTGCACTAAGGTACTCTGAGAAAGAACAGAAAAGCACATTTTTTTAGTGAAATATTGTACTTTGTAAGCTAGTTGTTTGTCTTTTATAGTGTTTATAGTCTACAAAGTGGCTGAGCAGACATGAGCAAGGATTAAGGCAAAAGTTGTTTTTGGTTTCAACCACACCTGCGGGGAACATATTGAGGAGGAAGAGGGAACGTGTGACAAAATTTGGTAGCTGTCGTAGGTGAGGAGTGTCACTGATTCCATCACGGATCAGTGGCAGAAGCTCTTCCCACTCTCCTGGCTCTTAATTCAGGAGTCTCTTTACTGTGTTTGGATCATCATCTCATACATTAAGGAAAGAGGCAACATCATGGGCTTTGCATGAAGAATCCTTTACTTCCCTTTGCATGATATTCTTGACCTTTCCCAGCCTCTTCTTTTTTTGTGGTCCTCCGACCACATCTTTTTTATTTCCAAGATTTTTATTTCATTGGGATTTTCCCAGGATGCTTTAGAACTATCACTACAATGATCTAGCCTGCCCAGCTTGAGCACCCAGATGCAACTTTAAGGAAAAGAAACGGTCAGAAATCTCCCTATGGCCACTATCCTGAACTGGAAACCCCATGGGTGGAAGCCCTGAGGTCCTGAGTCACTCTTGTGGTCTGTCTTTCCCTTCATTGGTCCTGCCATTCATAGGCATGTTATAATGGCAAAAAAAGGTATGATACTCTCCACCCCTGAAAGTGACTACTTCCAGGGAATCACTGACTAACACTATCTGGGAATGCTGTTTTCCTCAGTCATCTCTGGTAATGCAGGGAAACTTTTGCAAAATAGTAGGAAAAAAAATAGGAGAGTAGTCCTAGGCCTTGAGCAAAGGTGAAGCTAATTGCTTTAGTGATTAAATCTCGTCCTCCTTTTTATTGTTAGCATCATGTTCCTCCATGCCTCGGATGCCAAAGTAGCCTCAGAGGACATGTAAAATGTACTGTGTATGCAACTGGAGCATCGTATCACACTGTAGACTCTTTGGAAGGCCCATAAGTAGAAAGTTTCAGTGAAACTTCAAGGGATGATATTAATGGGCACCTGCCTAGTCATACTTCCCCATTATGGTAAACGCCATCCTAAAGGCTTCACAGGAAATCTTAAGATGTTCTCTTCTTTTTGAGTGGCAATGTCAAGCTGTGGAATGTTATCCTGCCTTAAATACTCACATACAAAAAATAAACCTTGTTTCAAACAGCGTAGATATATTGTAAGGAGGAGTTCGTATTTAGTGAGGTCCAACACCAATAACTTTCCCCTGAATCTGGTAGGGGAACAGCCTCTGGATATCCTGTGGTGTCTTAGGCTGTCCTTGCCCTCCGTCAGCTAGAAGAGGCAAAAGGTGCACAGTTGTCATTGGGAATAGGAGTGCCGGCTGAAGGGGAACCAAAATTCTGCCTCCATGATATGACAAGCAAGGAGTCAGCAATTTTTCTTTTTTTCTGTAGAAGGCCAGAAAGTCAATATTTTAGACTTTGTGGAATAGACAGTCTCTGTTGCAACTACTCACCTTTGCTGTTGTAGCAGGGAGGCTGTATGTAGACAAATAAGCATGGCTATTGTTTCATTAAGCTTTATTTATTTAAAAAAACAGGCAACAAGTCAGATTTGATCCATAGGCTGTAGTTTGCTGATCCCTATGATAGAGTATTTCAGTGTCCATTTCAGATGGTAAATCTGTTTCACTCTGGCACCTAGTGATTCTTCTTTTTGAGGAATGAGAAAGAATAGGGAGATTATTTTTAACAATTAAACAATAAATGTTAACAATGCAAAATAAACTTTCCCCCAAATATATATATGTCAAACACTTTACTATGGCAAAAGCACAAATCAGGTCACCTCTCTTTGTAGATCTGCTAGAGTCTAGCTTTTCCTTTTGACCTTCTTATTTTTGTTCCCAAAACAGAATCCCAAGTGATGTTGCCTCGTTCCGTCAGTTTTGTAGTCCATGTAACATGTCTTAATACACGTATGGGGAAAAATAAAAGTTAGCCTTAGATTTCTTTGTTTTCTATGGTTACTGTTGTACAGAAGAAAGATTTAAACTGTAAATAATGTATATTTAATAAAGAGAAAATTTTGTATGATTTTGTGTGGAAGAAAAATGTGTCTTGCTGTGTCTTCTTGGGTTAATGAAGAGTCAAACAATTACTCCCTGAGCTCCCATTCTTCTTCCTTAGACCATTCAATCCCAGACAATATGGCCTGTGGGGTTGCTCGGGAGACATGGAGCTCCACTCTGTGTTTATTGATTTCAGCAGGCCTATAAGTGCTGTCACGAGCTCTCTCATTGCTCAGCCAAATTATACTAGCCTGCATGCCTGGCTCAATGTGGAAAAGAACAACTCATTGACTTGATCAAAAGTTATATATTCAGGGCTCTGGAGCCATCCGGTGTCAGCTGCCCACATGTAATGCAGAAGCTCTTCTACACCCTCAGCCATGCTCACTCACAGCAGCCACAATTCTTGTCTCACCTTACATTCCTCTTCCTCTTCTTCTCACAGAGAGTCTGGAGACTCTCCCCAACTGGACTCTATGTGTTTGAGATGCTAAACATGCCTTGTCATGAAACAGAACTCACTTGTTATGGTGTGATTAAGACTTCTATGTATGGGGTCAGATTACATAAATTAAAAACTGACACAGGTTTTAAACAGAAAAGTGACATTATTGGTTTTACCTTTTAAAAATCATCTAAGTGCTGAACGGAAAATGGACCATAGGATAACAAGAGGGAAAGAGGAGAGAATAATTAGGACCCATTTCAGAATCCTGGGGGGAGGTGATGAGGGCTGTTGTAGCAGAAATTGTAAAAGCAGCTGGGTCCAGACTGAACTGAGAGGGCTTGCTCATGGATGGGAAGGAAAGTGTGAAGGGTAGAAAAGGATCGAGAAAGATTATAATTTGTTGGCTTAAGCAAATGAATGAACGGGAACAAAGAGTTTTGTTTTGAGGAATGGTGCCTCTGAAATGGGAAGGGTGGATAATGAGTTCAATGTAGGATTTTGTTAAGTTTGAGATTCCAACTAGGCAGCAAGGATAGATGTGATGCAGGTGTTTGGATGTATGGCTGTAGTTCAGGGACACGGTCAGTTTTGGAGCGACACTTGGGAGATAGATGGACATGTATACGAGTACGTACATGTATATATACATGTCTGCATGGGTAAACACGTGTGTGTGTGTGTGTGTGTGTGTGTGAGAGAGAGAGAGAGAGAGAGAGAGAAAGAGAGAGAGAGAGAGAGAGAGAGAGAGAGAGACTGGTTGCAATCGTCTAAGAGTGTGACTGTAACTAGAAAGTAGAGCCTAGAATAGTGGTCTGTTAAAGGAGAGGAGCCAGACATCAAAGAAGGAGGAAAACTGGGTAAGTTGGACGCCAGGAAATAAAATACTTGATTAGGAGGAAGTGGGCAGTCCTTAAATGCTACTGAGAAACTAAGTCAATTGAGAATAGATAAACGTCATCGGCTTTAGCAAGATTCAGGCACGAATGACGCTTTTTAGAGCTCTCAATGAAGTAGTGAAACGGAAATATCATTTGTAGTCAACTGAAAGGATAGAGAAGCTATTGGACAGCATGGAGTAAGGCTCAAAGCAATAATATATGGTGGAGACACATGGGCATTGCAGCCAGGCAAACCAGGGTCCAAATCCCATAAAAATCTCATTCTCCAGTTTTGTGACTTGAAATTAACCACCTTCATTCTTAGCTTTTGCAAATGCAAACTGGAAAATAAAAACAACAGTAAAAAGCTTCAGAGATCCTGAGTACTAAGTGGAATAATACGTGCAAAACACTCAGCTGGCTACGTGGACAGTGGAGCTCTCCATAAATGCTGCCTGTCGTGTTTCCTTACCGTTTACTAATGTACAGAAAGCCAATGCCACATATCACACAATGAACAAAGTGAGGCATAGAGAAGGCAGGCACACTGTGTTTGGCAGAGTGGCTCAGGAGTTGTCTGTAAGTGGATTGTCCAGTTCTGGCTCTGTCATAAATGAGCTTTTGAGATGCTCTCCCCAGCCTACCCCCGACCCCACAAAAAAACACATGATTCTAAATAATGACACAAATCAATTACCTTGAAGGACACTTTTGCAATAGTTTGGGATAGCAGAGAAACTGACCTCAGAGGCTTTTGACCACACAGTCAAGTTCTTCAAAGTCCAATTCTTCTAATTAGTAGCTGAGGGACAATAAATAAGTAAGTTCCTTCTCCGCTCAGCTTCAGTGCCTCTTCCCTCATTCGATTGAAAAAAAAATACTCATGTAAATAAAACTGAAATGAACATTGGAGCCCAAGACATGGAAAGAACCAAAGTGTTGGATTAAATAAAGAAAATATGCACAATGGAATACTATTTTGCCATAAGAAAAGATGAAATGATGCCATTTGCGACAACATGGATTGATCTTGAGATTATTATGCTAAGTGAAACAAGTCGGACAGAAAAAGTCCAGAACCATATGATTTCACTGATATTTGGCATATAAAACTGAAAGCAACAAAGAAACAAGACAAACAAATAGAGAAACAAAAACTTAGACACAGACAATAATTTAGTGGTTACCAGAGGGTAAGGGGGGTGACGGGTGGGAGATGAGGGTAAAGGGATCAAATAAATGGTGATGGAAGGAGAACTGACTCTGGGTGGTGAACACACAATGGGATTTATAGATGATGTGATACAGAATTGTACACCTGAAATCTATGTAACTTTACCAACAATTGTCACCCCAATAAACTCATTTTTTAAAAAATACTCATGTACTAAACGAATATTAGTTTTCCTACCCTTGTTTTCATGAGCTACGTTCCAGTAACAAATATAATCAGAAAATAAAACCAGAAGTTAGTGAAGGGCTATGTTAACTTTATCTGCCATTTCATATCTGTATTTGGTTTAAGCCTATGAAATAAAAGAGGAGAAAATGATAGCTCTTAGTCCAAAAAGACAAAGAAAATCTGGAGGAAATCATGATATTTTTAACAGTATAATTTTAAAACTGTATATGAATTGATGTTATGTTTAATAGTTCAAGAAGAACAACTTTCTAAGGGCCTAAATTGATCAGGCAAATGACCTCACAGCGTCTGCACACCTAAATTAGGCTGAAAATCACTTTGAATGCACACGAGCTGGGGCTGAACACAGTCCTGACACCAATACACCCGGATGGCTGAAAGCCGAGTCTGGAATGTGAAATCCATCCTTGGGGAAGAAACATGAGCGCTAATGACAGCGCTGACTAGTCGAAAAGGCAAATCCAGTACAGCTGCATCCGCTGAGGAGCTCCAACTGTTCAAATGGACCTTAGAGAATCGAAGCCTGTTTTAGAGCTTATCTTTCTGACTGGAGGAGAAATGCTATCAACCGACAGCCCAAGAGGATGCTCCTTGAAAGGGCAGGTGTAACAGCTGTCACTTCTCTGACACTTGGGTTTGGAGGGTGTGACAACTTGTCCTTGTCTCCCAGGGCCCTTCACTGTGTGGGAAGCTCTCACTTAAGAGACACTGGCTTTATGAAGAGAATCAGCATGTGTCAAATATTCTCCTGCGATAATAATGTAATAATAAATGATTACCAATTGTTGTAGACCTATTGCATGTCGAGTATGTTATGCATGTTACCACTTATAGTCACAATAAAACTACCAGAGAGGTGTTGTCTTATGCATTCTGCAGATAGAGACATCTAGCAAGAGAAAATTTGCTAAAGGAACTGCATAGTCTTTGTTGTCACATACACTTATACCTAATGTCCACTCTGCTATCCATGTATTTTTGGGCAAGGCTCTCACCCTATCTATGACTCACTTTCTCATCTGAAAAAAATAATGCTCTTAACACATACTTCCCAGAATCATATAGCTAGTTAGGGGAGGAGTAAACATTTAACCTGTTTTGGCCTTAAACCACACCTAGCTATTCCCAGCTGCTTCTAGAGCTAATTGAAATAATGTATTTTGGCCACAGTGTAACTGTGCTGTTCCTGATTTCTACTACTCAGTGAAACTAGAAGAAAACCTCCTTCTAAAAAGGTAAAGAGGTGCTAAAAGGAGCTGTTAAAGGCCATGAATACCAAAATGAGGTTTCCTCAAGCTATAAAAAGTTATGTTGAAACAACATTGAAACTGAGATACCAATAGTGTGACCTGGGAGTATAGGAATCACTTTGTGTCTACAGGAAACCCTCTGTGATGTCCCTACTCTCACGGCGAATCCTTGTCAGTGGGGAGTATAGCTGCTGTTTTCTCGGGGGATGTCTAAAGAGGCAGAGTCTCTTCTACAAGGGAGGGCCACTATTCAATGTTCACTTAATGCTGGGGCTGATAGGAAATATTTTGGTCATTCATATAACCAAGTAAAAGTCAAGTGCTCCCTTTCCATAAGCTGGTACAGCTCTTTCACACCATGGCTCCATCTTGGAATAATGGAGGTGCCCTCCGGTGGTGGCGTACTTCAGTTCCTGTGGATCTTCTCTCTGGGTTTCTATGAAGGAACTGGTAAGCTTATTAGTGAAACTTGGTGATATAACATTAATTGAGAGCCTGCTGTGTGCTAGGTGCTAAACTTCCCATTTATGCCTCCACTATCTAAATTTTAAAAGACAGGCAAACTTATAAATCAAACTGCCATAAATCGAATAGACAGGGATCAACTGAATGTGTATTTGTATATAGTTTCTTCAGCATTTTATTCTATATGAAAAAACATCTTGTTAATTTGTCATCCGTTAGGATTTATAAGATAATATTACAGTACATTATATTGTAGTATATGATACCACCTCTATTGTATATTACCTGAAAGTAACTATTAAGTTTCTGTCTGAGTCATTCATTCATTCATTCATTCATTCAACAAACATTGGTCAGTTCTTTTGGTGGGGATTTTGAGTGAGGTGATGGGAATGATCACATAATAAGACATGACAGCAGCTGGCAAAGGGCCTGCAGTCTAGCTGGGGAGGCCAGCAGGTAAACGACAAGCCTATGTGGCAGGTATTATAGAAAATGGAACCAAGCGCTAATTAGCACACGCAAGCAAAGCGCAGGCACTGGAATAAAGCAGGTATTGTTTTAGTTGTGTCTCAAAGGTCTAGAGGATGATTAGATGCTAGGTTAAAAATGACATCTAAGAGTAAGGAAACACGATTTAAAAGAAGGCACAGAGACAAGAACGAGTGTGCCAACTCAGGAAATCGTACATAGCTCAATATAGCTTAGATAAGATTAGAAAGTTGTTATTAAAAATGACAGGCAGCACAGCAAAGATGTGACAATGACCTTTTACATCAAAGTTCCTGCATTGAGATGAGGAAAGCAAAGATGACAAATAGGGAACATATAACAAGTGAAATGGAATTATGTGCAAGTTACATCATGTCCAAGCAAGCATTACATGGGATTTGATGTCAGGAGATTTCTATTACATCCTAACCCTCTCCTTTCTGGGTACACCAGGAAGAGTCGAATCACTATTTTGAACTTTGGATGTCTCATTTGTTACCTGAGTTTTAAAATATTTACAGAGTTGTTATGAGTACTTAATAAAATAAGAAATATGAAAGACTGAAAGCTATACAGAGCAACACAAATATTTGTTATTCCTTCCATGAGTCTGGAGAGGGAGAAAATATGCATCAGTTACAGCAGGGCCAGATAGTACATAGTTTAGGCTTTAAGGGCTAGTTTCTGTTGCAACTTTTCAACTCTGCTGTTATAGTATGAAAACAGCCATGGGCATGACGTAAGCAAGTGAGCACGTATGGAAACTCAAATTTAAATTTCATGTAACTTTCACATATCACAAAGTATTATTCTTCTTTTGAATTTTTTCTAACCATTTAACCATACGTAAAACATCGTGCTAAACTGGCAGGCTGTACAAAACCTGGCAGTTGACCAGATTTGATTCACAGACCATGGTTGCTAACCCCTTAATTAGACATTCACTGAATTTGAAGTCTAGCCTTTCTCAGTGTAAAAGTGGAGTTATCAAACATATGCTCTGTCTTTCCTGGAAAACAGTACCATTAAGATGTGCAGACAAATGTAGGGAACAAGATTGGCAATGCTGAGTGCTATCTGAGAGCTGTGAAATTAAAAAAGAGATTGAGATCGTACTTAAGTTACTTGATAGAAAAAGATGTGAAGCACAGGGACTGCTTGGGCTGCAGCTTGACAGGAACGAGCTATAAAACCTCAATGTCCTGCTCACCTCAAAGTGTTGCCATGGAAATAAAAAGCAGAAGAGGCTGTGAATATGAAAATACTTGTTATCCGTGGAGCATATATAAGTGTGAGAAAGTCTCTTTTTTGTTGTAATCTAGCTTGTTTGGTTTGGGAGACCCAAAGGAAGTTAGAAACTTTTGCAGAAGCCACAGGATATGACTATATTATACATTTAATTGTCAGGTCAAATTAATTAGGTTGAGGCATTTTAAAGAAAAATAAACATTATTATGGAGGGAGTTTTGTTTCTCAGAATGGATGATATTAATGTATGTGAAGATCAGTAAGAAAATTCTAAGCTCCCAAACCTGTGTGCCGTGCATGGGTAATCGGTATATAGTAAGATATCGATCCCTAAGCCCTTAGTGAGGACTCACAGGGATTTGGGTGGATGGAACACTCAAGCTGATGAACTTGTCCAAAGCTCCTGAAATGATGTCCAGTTTAGAATGGCATTGCAGGGAGGGTGATTCAAAATCTGTAATCCAGATGTCCATTTTGGTGTTGTGAGAGACAATACAAATAAGTAGCTATGCGTCAAGCAAAAAGAAGGACTATTTAAATATCAAATTATGGAAGACAACAGCAAGCAAGACAATGATAAGCAAAGGAAAGAAGAAAGAAAAAAAGATGAAAATTTACATGACAATTGCTCAAAAAGTTCTGTGCTCTTCTAAAAAAGAAGAGCTCTTAATAGAAAACCATAAATACTCTGAGGCTATGTGTGACTTCTTCACTTCTCATTTTCAACAAAGCTTGATATAAATTTTTGAGTTGAATAACTGTCAGTGTGTTGCAAGGTCAAATCCAAATGTTGAAAGATAAAGAACCAGTAGCAGTGTCATATTTAAATAAGAAGAATGGACCGCCCTGCCCTTTAGGCTTTCAATGGGCTTGGCCATGATTCCTGGCATTGACTCTAGGTACCTGTCCATAAGAGGGGAAAGGCAACATTCTGAATATTTATAGGCCCATCAGGCAAAAAAAAAAAAAAAAAAAAGAAGATCCTAGAAAGCCATTAAATAACCCATCAGGGGTAACCTAAAATAACATTAGATGTCAGGGTATTAGAACCCAAGATTCTAAAAGAACAGATCTTCCTAGACTAATTTAATTTATTTCAAACAAAAAAAGGTACAAGAATATAGAAACCAGATGGAAACATTAATGGCCATCTGATTTCTAACAGCCATCTAGTTTTAAGATGGGTTTGATAAATTCTATCTCAAAATGCATTCTTCTCAATAAAAGATGACAGTGCAAAATTGAGTATAATATTGTAGTACAAAAATAACTGACTTTAGGAGTGATTATTTATAACTCAGTCTCAACTAGGGCCATGAATATCATTTAACTATAATTAGTCCTAGAATATGTTTTATTTTACAACTTGTAACTACTCTTAAAAAATTGATAATATGCTTATCAACTATATAGATAACCGTACTAGCAGAACTATGAATATAAGAGAAATAAATATATTTCAAGATGATATTTTACACTGGCCAAACTATACTATTGAAAACAAAAATGACAATATTTGATGAACACAAGGAAATATATCAAACACGCATATTCAGAAAGGGAAAGGATTTGTACAGGGGAAAATAAACTAAGGTCAAAGAACACCACAACACTTTTATTTTTTAATAAAAATAAAGGTTAAAATGAAAGACTCTTTCTCCATTGTGTATTATTCATATATGCCATAGACATCTGACCCTCCGATTTTCTCCTCTTGCAACATATGTATGCGTCTGTTATTAGGACTTTACTTGCAAATTTTCTGTTTGCATGCCTGCCTGTTCATCTCTGTGCTTCTGGATGGCAGCAGCCAAGCATTAGCACTCTCAGTTATTCACTCCTGAAAACACAGGAGGCTTCGGGGCCTTGCTGGTTGAATGGATCAATGGTTAAATATTAAACTAAAATACCATGATAACTTTAGTGATAAATGGGGAAAGAAAAGACTGTGATGAGTGTTCAGAAGATAATATGAAGTATTTGAAAAAAATAACTCACAAAATATTTGTGATTTGATGAAGACAAAAATGAAGTAGAGCATAACTCCCTGAAAACCTTGGAGAAAAGTTAATAATTTGTGTATCTCAGAAAACTTAGCTATTAGTCTTAGTTTCTTGCCATCAAACTTTTTTGAATTTTCTTGTATTAAGTTTCATAAATGCCCTGTAACTATTAACCTCATGTTAAGGAAAGTGTTTAAAAAGTTTCAGTAGATTATTTCCAACTGATAGAGATATAAGACTTCCAGCCAATTTATTAAAATACATCCCAATAGTAACACGGTAGCTATTACAGAAACACTGATTCCCATTTAGCTTCAGTTATCGGGCTAACTGCTCACTGGCATCATTTTTATTATGATAGAAAAAAGCAATAATATTCAAAACTCATGCCCACTGCATGCCAAGTCTTTAATGGTCTCAGAGATTCTGGATGACTGAAGCTTGTCCTGCGATTGAGGGTGTTACAATCAGGCTGAGTTAAGGTCATGGATAGTCAATGCAGCACCATTTAAACATTGTGGTCTACAAAAGAGTTCCAATAGCTGTGCAATATGCTCCATGGAAAATTAAAATACTGTAAGCATGAAAAGAAATACACGAGTAAACAGTATTTGAGGAGTAAAGTATCTTCTCCAATATATGTGAATAAATTGTAAGAAGTTTTGCAATAAAGAAACACAATGCACTGTGTTTATCTCACACGCAGCAATGTTTTTGAGCATGGAACATTTTCTCACAAACCCCATTAATTAACTTCTACTTGGAAGTGAACAAGGTACTAACCCAGGAATCAAAAACCTGGTTGGATCCTAGCCTCAGATATATTCCTGAGAAAATATTTTTACCTTGGACAAGACACTTCAACTCTCAGCAATGCAGCTTTCTCTAATGTAAAATGAGACAGCTGATCCAGAGGTATCTCAGAGCCTTTACAGCTCTCAAGCTTGATGACACTAACAAAGGTCTCAGCAAAGAGGACCCTGCGTTGTCCATATAGATTTTTCACCATTAGTCTGAGCCAAGCCTAAGAACATAATAATTATTAATGGAGAATGAGAGTGAGGGCGACACAATTTGTTACTTCTTTGGGGAAAAAAAATAGCATAGGCAAATAAATACATACATACATACATAAATAAATAAATAAATAAATAAATAAATAAATAAATAGAACAGAAAAGAAAGGGGGGAAAAATAAAACATTGAAATTGTACCATAGACTTGATCAAGAATTTGAACCCAGATGAGTCTGAAGGAGTGAGCAGGGAAATATAGCAGTGACAAATGGAAGAGAACACAAGGCTCAGGAACATCACTAGCTTTCTTCAAGCTTTGTCTGTCTTCTTTGTCACATCTTGAGTCAAGGAATGGTCTTAGTTACCAAATATCTGTATGAGCCATGGAATTACATTGCCTCCCTTGTCTTGATTTTTTGTCTCTTTCCATCCTCACAAATGTATTCTACAGACACCTAATTAACTTAGCTTGTCTTCATATCCCTTTATCATGAAGAATTTCCTCACTGAATCCATTGAAATACCTAAAATTCCCTTATTCCCTGGGAACCTTCCTCTGGGGGTGAGAAAAAAAGAGGAGGCTGAGGAGATATAGACCAGCAAAGTCAGCCCAAAAGGAGATATTAGGAGAATTAGTATTACTGAGATGAAAATTTCGAATGGGTGAGTAAATGTAGGGATGTTTACCAGTTTCAGAAATTTGAATGTGAAAGTGTCAACTTGATGAGAGCTAGACTGTTTGTTTTAAGGAGCACTTTCTAAATAGCTCTGAGGAAACTCAAACAAGCTACCAGATACGATCACTCTCCCTGAAGCTTGGTTTTAAACAGGTTAGAGATAGTAACTGTAGAGATTAGGATGAATTTCTGCACAGATCAGACAGCACAGATGCTGTGTTAAGGTTGGAGAAAGTGAAGCAAGAGGAAAGGATGACAGTGTTGTGATTTAATTGTCCGTGTTTACTTTACACATTTCAATAATCTCAAATGCTGGAGAAATTTCAGAAAGCAGAATATGACAGTGAACCTCAGTGGAAAACACACAATGAACACTGCTCCATTAATGTGAAAGCCCTCTGACTGGGCGGAACTCTCCAAATGACCTATGTGGGTCTAGGCCAGTGTTCTGCCATTCTGGGATTCAGTTTCTTCCCCTGAAAATGAATGGAATAGACAAGATGTGTCCTTTCCACTAAATTGATGCTTTTATGATTATATTGTGAGAAAAATAAAACTCCTTTGAGAGTTCAGAAATATTTTCAGAAGATTTGAGGGAGAATCATGTTACAGAACAGAAAGAGTCCATCTACCTGACATTAGCAGAGCCAAACACTTAACACCGAGAATTGCAGTGGAGAAAGGTGGGCTATTTTATTATGAATGGTGCCATCCAGGAGAACGGCTATGTTCAAAAGCCTGAACTCTCTGATTCAGGGTTTGGAGCGAGTTTTTAAGTGTATAAAGGGAACAGGTATGCAGAAGTGTTAGCTGGCAAGTTTTAATTGGAGAATCTTGGAGCTCATCCATGTGTGGTAAGGGGTTCAACATAGGATCTTCCTGGTTAACGGATCTTGGCTTCAGAAAGAGTTCTGGTGTTCAAGTTCCAGTTCTGTCCCTGTCCTTTGGTTCCACTGGGGGTGGGGAGAGAGATTTTTGTTCCAGGTGCAGCTGGAGATCAAAGTTTCCTTCTCTGTGCATGCTTCAGCTGCATCACTTGTGGTTTCGGTATGCTGTCGATGAAAAGCAACTCAGTATCTCCTTAAACAGGATTGAATCATTTTGAGCTGGTTCTGTGGTTGCAATCACAGGGTAACACCTCCCCATAAAAAGAAAAATTAGCATCTACCATGATCAAATTCAGATATGAATATAATGGTGAGTTAATATTTTCTTCTAGCTAGCGGCCCTTACAGGGAAGACTACTTCTACTGAACTTGTGTTCCCTGCACTGCACATTATGCATCATTTCTAATTCTCATAGTATCTCTACAAAGTCAGCCCTGGCATTCCCCATTTGCTGATGAGAAAATTCAGCCTCCAGAAGATAGCATAACTGCTCCAATTACTGTTCTTCTAGTCAATGTTGGAAAGGGAGAAACTGGATACGGGGTGATTTGATCCCAAATGCCTTGTCCTTCAGCATAATCACTACCATTATATTCACCTCCTTGTGCCGTCTCAAAGGAGTGTCCTAAGAGAAAAAAGGACCAAATCAAGATGTGAGCTTGGGATGTTGTACAAAATGGTTGGTTAATATTTAGTGATTTATTCTGAAGTTAGCACACCCGAGAGGGGCCTAAAATAACCAGTGAGTTGATGAGGTTAGGATGGAAACACGCATTAAGTCCCCTGAAAAAGTTAAAATAACTAAAACCAAGCCAAATAAAAAACAAAATCTGACATTTGTTGAAATCTTAAAATGTTAGGTATTGTGTTAAAAGCTGTATGCTTATGACCTCCTTTAATACAACAGCTCTGTGGAATAGGTGCTATTATTATTATTTGTCTTTCTTTCCTGCTTTATTCGATTGAGGAAGCAGAGTCTTAGAGAGTTTAAGCGCCCAGGTCTTACAGCAAGACCTCAAGGACGGGTCTTGAATCCAAACCCCATGATTTCAACCACTGTGTTCTATGTCTATGCAGCAGCTCGGAGAACATGTATGCAGTGAGAAACCATGGACAGAGGCCTGGGGACAGCTGATGTAGCTATCAGTACTGGGTGAACACATGCAGACTCATGTGCCCCAGTATATGAGTACATACACATGATGCTGGTGATTCAGGACGACATTAAACGCTTTGCTCTGGGTCAAGCATCCTGCAAAAAATCCGACTCAATTAGAATGCAACTTAACGGTATTTGGACCTCTAAACTGGGCTGCTTTCCAAACCTAGAAGTCACTGACCTAGAAGCTAAGCAAGAGCCACATTTTAACCAAGATGGAGAAAACTTATGGTCACAATAGCAAACTAGCTAGTGCATCACGGAATTTTTGGACATTAAGCGCCTAATCACCATCCTCGGTTTTTTTTCTCCTTTTTTCTTAATCTTGATGGAAAGGGGTACTATTATTCAACTTGTGAAAACAAGACATAAATATGCTGGGTGCATGCTGCTCCTCTCACTCCATCCCCAACAAAGGCCCAAGGAAAATCACAATTTGGTGATTATAGGACCCAATGATAGGTCGCAGAAGCAATCTTGGATTTCACTCAGCCTAATGTATTTATTTTTCAGATAAGAAAACTGAGAACGATCATGCAACTTGCTCTCTCACACCCAACTTGTTACTTAAAATGTATGTGGGTTCGGGGAAGACACTCAACTTGTCTAGATTCTCAGGCGTTTCATCAATAATGCCTACTACATGGAGTTAAATAAAAAATTAGATGAAGACTGAATAGAAAAACTCACAAACATCTGATACAAGGTTCAGTAAATGCTGACATATTTCAGTTCACATCATCTAGTTGCGTATAAGGTCTTTTGAAGCCTTACCTCCTCTGTGAAGATTCCCAGGACTATGTAAGCCCACAAGGGGTGGACTTCTTTGGCTACCTATTATTTCAGAAAACTGATCATTTCATTATACATCTATAAGTTTTTTATTCACAAGACTTTGGCTCTCAATCTCAGGTCCTGTGCAGAATATATATTGAAATTTCTCTAGTATTTCCCATATCTTCCATTTGCCAGCTTCAATTCCTAGGTTATAGTAGATATCTACAGATAACTTTTAATTAAATGATTGGCTTTTTAAATTACTTAAACGACTTGAAACCTGCACTTAGTTTAAAAACACAATTGTTTGCTAAGTCATAAAATAAAATAACCATTATCTCCCCCACCTACACCCTCTCCTGATTTTAAATCCCCACAGAAGTGACTTTAATCTATTTCAGTTGTTCCTTCTGGGATAATTGTCTATTTTTCTAAATAACCTATTTTTTAAAAAGCTAACTTTTGACTTTTTAATTTTAAATATGACTATGGTTTTCTTACTGCAGAAAACAAGGATTAAGCTTTCTTATACACGCTTTACCATCTACCCAGAAGAATTAATGAACAATTGTTGGTTATATCAATTGTTGTTTATATCATCATGATATGTAAATGTTAGACAACCTAAGCTAATTAGTGTACAAGAATTCATTTATTCTGTTGTTAATCTTTATTTCCCTGTTTTCACTTTTTTGATTGCCTAAATGCCTTTCACAAGTTTATCATTAAACTGAACTGTGAGACTCTTTTATTTCTTTCTTTTTTTAAAATTAAATTTATTAGGGTGACAATGGTTAGTGAAGTTACATAGATTTCAGGTGTACAATTCTGTATTACATCATCTATATCTCACATTGTGTGTTCACCACCCGGAGTCTATTCTCCTTCCATCACCATATATTTGATCCTGTTTCTCTTTTCAATATGCTAAAACATATCAGGTATGCGCTTTCGTTTCACCCTTCCCTCCTGAAGCCTTTGATCTGCCTGCTCTAGTCAGCACTTTTGCTCTCCAGGTCTTCCACTAAGCTATTCTCCTGGGTTTTCTTTCTTCCTCTAGGAAATGCATTATGCTTTATATTGTATTGTATTCCCTTTTCCTGGACACCAAGAGTTCCTCCTCCTTGGTTCTATCCTTCATTTTTGAGAGTGCATCCTGACAAAAACATTAGAGAACATTAAATAGTTTAAACCTTACTTATTTGGAAAGTCCTAGATTATTTTTTTCTCATACGTGATTACTAGCTAGGTGAGTTACAGAATGTGTAGATTGAATAGATTTTCCCTTAGAATTTTGAAGGCATTGCCCCACTGCAAGTTTAGCTTCTGAAACAGGGACTAAGAAGTCTTATCCCATAGCAGTTCCTCATTGATTATAGGATGACTGCTTATTTACACTTTGTAAGACAATTCAAGACTTTCACTTTGTCGTTGCTCTGAAAGTCCATCATAATATCACTTGGTGTGAGTGCTTTTCCATTAATTGTGCTCTGCTCACAGCAAGCCACTTTGGGCTGTAATTTGAGAAGCTCAAGCATTCTTCAATAAACTCTTCCTTTATCATTTCTCTTTGTGGAACAAAATGATTTGGGGTATCTGGGTCTTATTCTGTCTCCCCTTTTTCTTTCCTTCTTTTCTTTTGTGTATCTCTTCACCATTTTATTCTTCTTTCTGAGCATTTTCCTTAATGTTATCAACTCAGTTCTTAAGCTTTGAATTTCTACGATCGTAATTTTGTTTTCTAAGAGTTCTCATCTATTGTCTTCACGTGTCCTTTATTATAGTAGCGTGTATTTTTATTTCCCTTTATTTTCTATATTCTTAATCAAAATCAACTACACTACCAGTATGAGTTTGAGCAAATCTACATTACAAGTGTGAGCAAATGTAACAGTTTTGCTCAAATTCACATTGTAATATAGTTTTGAGGAAAAAACTCATGAGTAAAACATGCTTTCAGACAGACTGCTCTGCTTAAACTTGATTTGCTTAAACATACATTTGTGATTCAGGTATAAGGAAATGCTTGTCCCCAGAAGGATTAGACAGAAAACAGCAGGACTGTGGGGACAGTAGACTAAACACTTCCCTTCCCTTCCTGGTCCTGTTTCACTGCCCTGTCCTCCCAATAACTGTGAACCACACTCTATCCCATCTTATCCGCTGATACTCTTCTGTCACATACTATTAAAATAAATTCAGCATTCAAGAATCCTTTCCAGTGAGTCTTTTCTCTACCAGGATTATTTTATGGACTGAATTGTATACCCCACACCCTACGCCCGTATGCTGAAGCCCTATCCTCAAAGTGACTGTATTTGCAGATACAGCCTTCAGAGAGGTAAAGCAGGTTAAATGAGGTCAAAAAGGCGGTCCCTAATCTAATAAGACCAAAACTGGTGTCCTTATAAGAAAAGGAAGAAATACCAAGGAACTCTTTCTGTCCCGTTTTATGTGTGAGCACACAGAAGTGATGATGTGAGAACTCAGGGAGGAGAAGAGGCCGTCTCTCAACCAGGAAGAGCGATCTCAACAGACACCAACCCTGAACTGCCTCTTGACCTTGGACTTCCAGCCTCCAGAACTGTGAGAAACTACATGTCTATTGTTTAAGTCACCAATCTTTGGTATTTTTTTATGGTAGCCCTAGCAGAATAATACAGTTATCTAGTAATCAAGTCAAACTTCTACCAACTATTTCATGACTGTTCTATACGGGTTCAGGTGGGATAAATCCAACCACTAATTTATAGAAGGAAAGAACAGCCATTTTCTCCTGATGTGAAATGTCTCTGATTTTCTGGCAGTCTTAGATAATTGGATTCTAGAGTTACTTTAGATCCCACAGAGAGTCTCATTTCGGTAGTTTAAAATGTTCAGAATCAGTAAGTAATCAAAACACTAGATGTAAACCTAAAACTCCTCTCCTTTCCAAGCAGCGGCCGCTGCTGCTGCTGGCTAGCTGGCTGCTTACAGTGAGGGGGTAAAATACCCCACCATTGATGCACTCACAGGGTGATGTTTCCAACTTCACTGGGAAAATGCAGAAGCAAGAGACTGAAATACGTTGCTGGCGCATTAAACAGGTTCATTTGAAGAGAGAGTCAGTAATGGGTTGGAGTTGTTGAAGCTTGCTTCTGCTGCTGTGTGTCCAACAACCTGTGCACACAGATTCCTGTGGGAAGAGAATAATGACCACATAGTGATAAAAACATGAAGAAATACAACTTCAGTTACTTCAGGACCAACTGGAATTTTTATTTGATTAAACCTTTTCCAGCTTTGTTGAGATATAACTGATGAATAAACTATATATATTCACGGTGTACAGTGTAATGATTTTACATATACATTGTGAAACGATTGTCACAATCAAATTAATTAACATGTCTATCAAAAAGTAGGAACTATGAGGTATTTTTGTTTCACATATAGAAAATTTAATTGATACATTGTGTTATTTGTGTATGAATTATATCTATAAAATAGAAATGTATCCCTGTAATTAGCTTGCCTTTTTGTACTGTAATGTTTGCTTTATTTTACTTTTTATTTATTTTTTATTTCTTATTGGCATGATTATATAGGCAAAGTTTATTAAAAGAACATTCTTACTTTCCATATTTCTTTCCTTATTGATATTATTGTCATTGATAATTTTACTGAGTATAAATACTGAAAATAATTTAGTATAATAAAGGAGGTGATAGATAAAAAAATCACTTGCTTCGGGTACAAAACAAGCGAATTTCGCGACTGGGGGAAAGTATAGTGTTGTCCTTGACTGAGCGTCTGGACAAGAGATGTCTACAGCAGAGGCGCTCAGGATGGCATCCTGCCCTCTGTCTTCTTCGAGAACCAGCCTTGCTCCTCTTCCACTGTCCTCTCCACCAGCAGTTTGTTACAGCTATGGCATTTCCACAGCAGATCCCCACATGTCTCCATACCATTGGTCATACACTTTCTCCTAACTGGAATTCTGTGTCCAATGTGCAACGCCCATGAATCCTTACAAGGCATGAAAGATTAGAGGTAGTTTTATCTTCTTCATGAATCTTTTCTTGCCACTCACTGCTCCAGTATTATTCAGTCCCTTATGTGAGCTCCACTAGACTTAAAAAGTACGTCTCTACTGACACTTATATGACTTCTCCTTTCTCTGTTAAATGTTTTAAATATATCCTGAGACTACATAATTACATACTTTTTTGGGAAATATGTCAAATACAAATAAAAGTACAGAAAAAAATAACAAATCCCCGTGCACCAACCAACTATGGTTACAAATGGTAACACTGCCATTTTGGTTTCAGATATTTCAATTATTATTAATATTGAATAATTTTATTATTGAGGATATAAAATATAACATACCACTGAAGACCATTTTTCTTCTCATTCCCATTCCTGCCCATCCATTGGTAAAGGTAACCAGTATTCTGAAGTCGATACATACTCTTCTGAATGATATTCTCTACATTTACTCTATGTGTGTGGCCATCAAAATATATCATCTGTATGAACAATTAATTTACACATATATATATATGTTAGATAAATGCATAGTATTTATATACATCCTTAAATTTCTTTTTTTAATTTATAAAAGTTTTAAATTAAAATAAATGGTATCATAATTCTCATATCCTTCTATTTGTTTATTTCCACTCACCATTCATTTTCCAGGTTTTATCCATTTAGATCAGATTTATTCACGAAAGCTATTATATAGAACTTTCTATTGTATATGCTACAACTTATTTATTCATCTAATGATGGAAATCTCCAAAACCAATCTATTCTCACATCTTTAAAGCACAAGAATGCCTGCTTCTCTCCATTATTGTCAGCTCTTAGTATTTATGGTCTCTTAAATACCTGTGACTTAATGTGTGTGTGAAATGAAATCTCAGTATTTTACTTCGTTTGTTTCTAAATACTAGTAAAGTTAATTAAAGTGTTGAGCATTTGCCATGCGCCCATCACTGTTTTCACCTCCTGGAATATCTCAGTGAACAAAGTACAGGAAGATGCCTGCTCCTCTAGAACTGATACCTTGTGGGGACAGGGGATACAGCCGATATGCAATGTTAATAATACATAAGTAAATTAGTAAGTACGTAAGACCTTAGAAATACTTTACATATGTATTATATTCATCCAGTGTGAAACATACTATCAAAAATTAGGGGAAAAAGACTTAGTCACGTATACCACTTGTTATTTTATACGCAGAACAACTGAGAGATAGTTTTCCCTGCCTAATCAATTGCTTCCATAGCAAACAAAAACTACCTATTTAGATGCAAAAAACATCATATCAGAAGGCCCGGTGGCTCAGGCCGTTGGAGCACCGCTTCCATTCCCACATGGGCCAGTGAGTTGCACCCTCTACAGGTAAGACTGTGAACAACGGCTCTCCCTGGAGCTGGGCTGCTGTGAGCAGCCTGAGGTCAGTGTGAGCTGCTGTGTGCTGTAGGCTGCTGCCTGCTGCGGTGGGCTGCTGTGAGCAGCTGACCAATGACCAGCAACCAACTGCCTCAGCTGCGTGGAGCACATGGGCCAGAGAGCTGCGCCCTACAACTAGGCTGAAAAAGTGGCTTAAAAAACTGCGGTGGGGGAGTGGCGGGGGAGGGTGGAGATGGGGGAGGGTAGTGAGGTGGGGCAGAGGCAGGCTTAGGGGGTTAGGAAGGGGGAGGAGGGAGCAAAAAAAAAAAAAAATATATATATATATATATATATATATATATATATATATCATAGCAATTTTGGTTAGTCTAAATACTGTGGGATTATAATCTTAGGTTAACTGTGAAAAACATTCTTTTTTTCTGAAGGGCGTATAATTATTTCATTATCTATTACTGCATAACAATCCACTCCAAAACAGTAGCCTAAAACATTAGCAATAATATATTTTGCCCACCAGTTTAGGGGTTGTCAGGGCTCAGCTAAGCAGTTGTTGAGATTTCTCCTGTCATTGCAGTCAGATGACGGCTCAGGCTGGGGTCATCTTGGAGGCTCGTTCTCTTGCATGCCTGGCTCCTGGGCTGAGGAGACTCAAACAGCTATAGGCTGGAAGAACTGGGGTACGCTGGGCACCTCTCTCTCTATGAGTTCTCCTCACTTTGTCTAGCCATATGGCAGTCTCCAAGTAGTGGGGGCAGCTTACCTGTTGGCTGAAGACTCCTGGAATGAGTCTGTCAAGAGAAACTAGCATAAGCTGCACGTCCCTCTTTAAACTAGCTGCGGAAGTCAGGCCATGCCATTTTTGCCACTTTCTACACCTTGAGGCAGTCTTAAAGGCCCATCCAGATTCATGCAGAGGAAAGGTAGACTCTGTCTTTTGATGGCAAAGGTGTCAAAGAATTTATAAATATTCTGTAAAACCACTACAATAGCAAATCATCATCACATGTCAAAACAAACCACATTTCTGCTTAAGTTACTTATTTTGAAAATACTTTAAAAATCAACTCAGAAGATCTACCAGATATATATACAATGAAGGTAAATAATTTTGTTGAAAATCCTTTTCTAAAAATGTTCTCAAAAAGAGAAACTGCCCACCTTAAAATAATCCCTTATTCGAGCAAATCATTTTTTCCCCATGCTAAAACATTTTACTGCCAGAGTTTTATCTTAATAGGATAAAAAAGAAAAAAGAAACATTACGATGTTAAACAGACTGCTACTCTGTATGCACATCCACAGACAAGGGCACTTGACAAATGTATGGGGGACAAAACAATTTCATAAAACACAAGAAATCCATCAAAAGTGATAAACATTTTACTAAAAAGATTCATCTCTACCAGCATATAGTATCTTATGCTTGGATAGTTTCCACTGCATAAATCTGCCATAGCACATAATAGCAACTGGGGACATCATATCAAAATTGGTTGAGTGTTTGTTTGTTTGTTTGTTTGTTTTTAACTGATGGAATGTTTTTGATCTTCAAGAGATTGACATAGATCCTAAGACTGGAAAACATACATATACACTTTGGGATAGATTTTCAGTCCTCTAAAAGTTTAGAATTTTCTGATGTGTAAATAAATATGCTTTAAAATAACAAATGATAATAATTAAATAATGACAATTGCAGCTACAACTTCTGGAATGTTTACTGTATGCTAGACCACACCAGTTCTGAACACACTGCTTATGAGATTTCTTTATTTCTGGTTAGATTTATGACGTGTGCATTTTCTACTCATTTTTCAGCTAAGAAAAATTGAGGGTGAGAGATGTCGCCACTAAATAAATTTATACGAAATGCGTTTAGTACTGTACTAAACGAAGGACCACATTCACTGCCAGCATGTGCATAATGTATGGTACACAATGGCTGGTGAGGACCCTAAATATCATCTCAGTTTAGAGATGGAAAGCATGATCTTTGTATCTGGGGTAGTTAGAAAGTGTTTAGAGCTGGCTCTTGAAAGATGACGAGGTGAGACTCAGGTAATCAATAAAGGTGTAAAAAATAAATGGCTTTAGCAACAGGAACAGTTTTTAAATTTTTATGGCAACATGGAGAAAAACATTTAAAACAGTGATTTTCTATCTAATATATCATCTGGCTGAAAGCAAAACTGGAGAAAAATTAATGAAAAAATTTGTCTAGTATTTTATATAAAGAATGCTTGAGGGGGAAAAAGTCACTATACATGTCATTCAAATAAAACTTTGTAGATTCTTCATGATTCTTTATAAATTTTGAATTTATTCATTGTGTATTAAATAGAAATTGATAGCTTATGTGAAACAAAACTTTGGCACACAGGAAGGGGAAACATCCAAGTTATAATAACCAGTGTAACTCTCAGAACTGTGCCTGTGGATATAGAGAAAAGGATTCTTGCTGTTCCTCCATTGGAAGGATGTTCCCTGAGGGCTGCCGGCAGCCACCCTGGGTTCTCAGGGAGGGTTGACAAAGACAAAGACAAAAATGTGGAGAAGAGCAGGATAGAGGAAAGCCGAGAGATGAGGAGGAAACAGATTTACATTAGTCTCAGAATATGTACCTTTAAAGCCAGTCTTATCACTGGACTTTTTACTATATGAATCTATTTGCTTAAGTCAACTTGAGCTGTTGTTTCTTCTTTATTTGCACTTAAAAATTTCCTAAGTGATATACCATCTTAAGCTGTGGCATCAGATAATACACAGAATCAAACTTTAAACACAACCAAATTAACCAACAATATCGAGACAAAATATTCATTGGCCTTGCCTTAAAAGGTTCAGAGTCTAGTAGGATGTTCTCTACACAAATGGTTATAATATAGTGTGATAAATATTATAATGCAAAAAAAAAAAATGTTAAGTCGAATGTTACTTAGACCTGGAATATCTAGATCTGTTTTGCAAAATGTGGTAGGTTTTAATGGGAAAAATTGCCTATAATGAGACTTAGAACATGTATCCTTTCTCTCTACTTTGCAATATTTACATCACGGGCATTATTTTTTTTTTTTAATTTAAATTTATTGGGGTGACAATTGTTATTAAAATTACATAGATTTCAGGAGCTTTATAGTTGTATTTTTCTTTCCAAGCCTTCTTCAGAACAATAGTGTTTGAACTAACAACCTTAGTGAAACAGCATGCTTGGAAACCCTTGGTAGTAATAAAACACTAAAACTCCAGGTATGGAGTTCAAGGTATTGATCTAACAACAGGAAGTGTATCGTTGCTGCACAAGTTCACAACGCAGGAAGTGAGCAGGTTCCTTGGAGGTCACCAGCATGTGCTCCGTGGTCTGGGAATGAGGCTCACATGTTTAAGATTTAAATGGAACTTTCTCGGAAAACATATTTCTTTGTGTCTCTCAAACACAAGGGGAAGATAATGTGCCTGTTTTTTGGTCAGATTGTCTCTGCGCTACAGAGATATTTTGAGAGCAAAGTCAGGCTATGTAGGATCATGCTCAGGTGGTGGCATGATTGAGGAGCCATTGAATGCGGGCTGTGAGGACTCTAATCCTGCCCACCTGTCCTTTTGTCTTTGCTTCTTGAAAGTTCAAAGCTTGGAAGTGCAATTAAGTAACAAACACCGCTTAGGTGCCTGAAAATCTGTAATATGTTTGATTTGTCTATTGTTTATTCTCATTTTATTTTATTTTTACAAAATATTATTGTGAAATTTTTCAAATATAGAGCAACATTGAATGAATTCTACAGTGAAGGCCCTCTATATACTACCATTAACTTTTTACTATGTTTGTTTAATTACAAGTCTATCTTTCTATCTAGTTTTGTTTGTACCTATTAACCCATCATTTTTTATGTAGTTCAAACGAAGTTAAATAAATATACATAGTAAATACTCTACCATATATATCATTGACTAGAGTTCAGTTGTCTTAATAGTGTTCTCCCTGGTAATATTTACAAATGATGAGCTACATATATTTTATTTTATTATTTTATTTTATTTTATTTTATTTTATTTTATTTTATTTTATTTTATTTTATTTTGCTAAGTTTTGACAAATGTGTACACTGTAAAACCAAATTTTTACCACCACCTCAGAACATTTTTTTATGATCTCATCCTGTCATTTTTAACCACCACCATGACAAACAATCAAAACTCTGATTTTTTTTTCTTTCTTTTTTTGTCAACCATAGATAACTGTGTATATTTTAGTAATTCATTTAAATGCAATCATACAGCATGGAATTTTTGTGTAAGGATTTTTTATTTAGCACAATATTTTTGAGATATACCTATGTTGTGCATAGTTCTTTCCTTTTGTTGCTGAATAATATTTGTTGTCTGAATATACCACAGTTTATTTATCTATTTCTATATACCAGGCTGTTTCCATATCTGTTCCTGATACTAGACTGTTTACATATGTTGGCTATCACACATAAAATTTTATAAATATATTGTTTAAGCAATTTTGTAGATATATATTTTCATTTCTCTTGGATAAGTACATAGTTTTGGAATTGCTGGGGAGTTGTGTGTTTAATATCATTTTACATTCATATCAACAACTTGAACAGATTTACTACATATTACATATACCTGTTGATATTTGTTGGTATCAGTCTTACATTTTGGTCATCCTAGTGGGGATGGTTGTATCTCACAGTACTTTTTACAGTTTTTCACTGTTGTTTGATAGTTTTTTTAGAAGATTTATGTGTTTATTGACCATGTTAGTATCTTCTTTTGTGAGATATCTGTTACAATAATTTGCTCATTTCTTATTAAATTGGCTATATTTACATTATTAAAATGCAGGAGTTTTTAAAATAAATCGTGAATATCAGTCCTGTGCTAAACATAGATTTTCCTTTCTTTTTTTTCTTTTTCTTTAAATATATTCTGACTGTGACTTATTCATTCATTTCCTTATTGATCTAATTAATGGGTAAATTTTTCTATTTTGACAAAAGTCCATTTTTTTTCTTTTTTCCTATTATTCTGCTTCTTATTTTTAATAGTGGCTTATTTTTTGTTTAGTCTTGAAAAATACCTTAAACCCTTTTGAAAGATAGTCAGACATGAAGATAAGGAGTAAAAGTGGTTGGAGTGTCTGTTTTCTATGATGTTAATGATCCACTTACTCACTTTTTCTTTTTCAGTTACATTCATCTACCGGGGACTTTGCAGGAATACAGTGATGAACAAAATGAAAGGATCCCTGCCCTCCCAGAGTACTGGGAGGACACAAGTAAGGCAGGAAAGGGGTCAATGAGCAATGGGGAGTGCTATTTTAGATAAAATGGACAGTAAGTGTTAATCAGGCGAATTACTATTTAAATAAGGACTATCATAATAACAAAAGTGATACAGCACAATTTAAGGACCTTACTGTGAGCCAGACAGTCAGCCTGGCTTTACATGCATTATCAACTCATTCTCTACACTATCTCATAAAAAGCTCACTCTCCGTAGAAATGTGTAATAATGCCATCATCCTCAAGACAAGGACACGAAGAAAACAGAATAAGAGAATAAGAATATAACAATAATGATAATAATAATAATAAGGAGGAGGAGGAGGAAGAGCAGGAGGAAGAGGAGGAGGAAGAGGAGGAGGAGGAGGAAAAGAAGAAAGAGAAGAGAGTAGAAGAAAGTGAGTTTTAGTGAAGTAAGTTGAATCTTGGTCTACATGAGTGTAAGGCCTGAGCTTTTAATCACTAATCACTATATTTCTAATTTTATGGGTTACCTTGGCTGGGCTACATTGCTCAAATGTTTGGTTAAACATTATTCTTGATGTTTCTTTGAGGGTGTTTTGTAGATGGCATTCACATTTAAAATTGGCAGACAGGTGGACCTCATGCCATTAGTTGAAGGCCACAATAGAACAAAGACTGGCCTAACCTCCCCCAAGCAAGAAGGGATTCTATAAGCAGATGGCCTTTGAACTTGAACTGCAACACCCGCTCTATTGAGTTTCTACAGTGATTCCACTTTCACTCAGTTTTTAATATTGAAATTAGTCAAAGTATCTTTTCCAGCCACAATGGAATGAAGCTAGAAATCAAAAAAATAAGAAAAATTGGAAAATCCAGATATGTGATATTAAACCAAACATTCTTAAACAACCAATGTTCAAAGAGGAAATCACCATGGAAATTAAATATACTTAAAGATTAATGAAAACAAAACTACAATATTCAAAAATTTATGAGATACAATGAAGGAATGATTATATTAAAAAGAAAGGTCTCAAACTAATAACCTAACTTTACACATAAAGAAACTAGAAAATGTAAAGCAAACTAAGCCCAGCGTAGGGGAAAGAAGGAAATAATGAAGATTAGAGCATAGATAAAATAGAAAAACAATACAATAAATGAAACTAAAAGTTAGTTCTTTGAAAAGGTCAACAAAATTGACAAACCTTTAGCTACACTTACAAAGACGAGAGAAGACACAAGTAATTGAAATCAGAAATAAAAGTGGGACATTTCTACCTCATAAAAAAAAAAAAAAAAAACGTTAAAAAGAATATTACAAACAATTGTACACCAACAAATTAGATAACCTAGGCTACAGGAAAAAATTCTTGAAACATGAAATTCCCTAAACTGACTCAAATGAATTAGAAAATCTCAACAGACAGATAATAAGTAAAGATATTGAATGTTTTCTCCTTAAGAGTGGGGAAAATGTAGGAATGTTTCCTCTTACTGCTTTTACTCAGAAAGTTGTAGAAAAACTTGTAGTTGTAGACAACACAATAAGAAAGAAAAGAAGAGAAGAGAAAAGAAAAGGAAAAGAAAAAGGAAAAGAAAAAGGAAAGAAAAGGCATATGCATGAAAAAAAGAAATAAAATGTCTCTATTTGCTGTTGACATAATTGTGTGTGGAGAGAATCTCAAAAAACCTACAAAAACTTTCTAAAACTAATAGGTACATTCAGTAAGATTGCAGAATACAAGTTCAACATAGCATTTCTATATGCTAGCATTGAACACATGGATGCTGAAATTAAAAATACAATACCATTTACAATTATTCAAAAAAGAAATAGTTAGGTGTAAATCTTACAAAAGGTGCCCAGGACTATATGCTGCAAACTACTCACTTGAAATATATTAAAGATGATCTAAATTAATGAAAAAACATCATGTCTGTGGATTGGAAGACATCATAATGAAGATGTTAATTCTCCCCCAATTAATATATAGTTTTAACACAAGTCCTATCAAAAGCCTAAAAAGATCTTTTTGTAGATATAAATACGATTACTCTAAAGTGTATATTCAAAGACAAAGGAACTAGAATAGCTAAAACAATTTTGGGGAAAAACATAAAGTGGGAGAAAACGGTCTAACTGGTCTCAGGACTTATATAGCTATAGTAATCAAGACTAAAAATTAAATTAAGAGAGTTTGCTCTATACAACATCCTGTTAATGGAACAAAAATATGCTTCTGAATGGGAAAAAAATATTTGAAACCACATATCTCACAAAGAACTAGAGTCTAAAATATATGAAGAATTTTTAAAACTCAGGAGTCAACTAACAATCCAATTAGAAAATGGGCAAGAGACTTGGAAGATGTAAAAGTGTCAAAAAAACACATGGTAAGATGTTGTACATTATTAACGCTGAGAAAATGCAAATTACAACAATGAACTATCATTGCACACCTACCAAAATAATGGCTGTAATAAAAAATAGGCTGAATAATATTCATATATATCTCTCTATATATGTATAATATACATATATATCACAATTTATTTATCCATTAATCTATTGATGGACACTTAGGTTGTTTCCATATCTTGACTAGTGTAAGTAGTGTTTCAATGAACATGAGGGTGCACATATCTTTCTCAGTCAGTGTTTCTGTTTACTTCAGATAAATATTCAGAAGTGAAATTGCCGAATAATATGGTAATTTTATTTTTAATTTTTGGAGGAACCTTCATACTGTTTTTGATAGTGACTGCATCAATTTACATTCCCACCTACAATATTCAGGCTTCACTTTTCTCCACATCCCTACCAACACTTCTCGTTTCTTTCTGTTTAATAATAGCCATTCTAACAAGTATGAAGTGATATCTCCTTATGGTTTTGATTTGCATTTCCCTGAAAATTAATGGTATTGAACATCTTTTCATGTATCTGGTGGACAATCTGTATGTCTTCTTTGGAAAAACGTCTGTTCAGAACATCTGCCCATGTTTAAATCAGATGGTTTGTTTTACTATTGAGTTGTAGGAGTTCTTTGCTTATTCTGTGTATTATCCCCTTGCCAGGTAAATGGTTTACAAATATTTTCTTACATTTAATAGGCTGACTTTTTATTTTGTTGTGCACAGTCTTTTAGTTTGATGTAATCTCATTTGTTTATTTTTGCTTTTGTTGCTTTAATTTTTGGTGTCAGATTTAAAAATAATGATAATAATAATTGCCAAGACCAATGACAAAATACTTACCACTTATGTTTTCTTCTAGGAGTTTTATAAAAGGTTTCAGGTCTTACATTCAAATCTTTAACCAATTTTGAGTTAATTTTTGTGTATGGTGCAAGAATGAAAGAATAAAATCTTGCCATTTGTGGCAATATGGATGGAATTTGAGGGCATTATGCACATATTATATGGTCTTTCTTACGTGTAAAATCTAATCAACAACAAATTCAACAAGCTCATAGATACAGAAAACAGATTGGGGGTTACCAGAGTGGGAAGTGGTGGTGATGGCAGAAATGGGTGAAGAGGGTCAAAAGACAAAAACAACTAAACAATAAAGTAAAACATATGGCTCAGAGATATTTGAGAAACACGAAAAATATCAGAAATACTGTTTCCCTGAAAATAAGACCTAGCTGGACAATTAGCTCTAATGCATCTTTTGGAGCAAAAATTAATATAAGACCCCGTCTTATTTTACTATAATGTAAGACCGGGTCATATAATATAATATAATATAATATAATATAATATAATATAATATAATATAATATAATATAATATAATAATAATATATAATATAATACTGGGTCTTATATTAATTTTTCTCCAAAAGACACATTGGAGTTGATTGTCTGGCTAGGTCATATTTTCAAGGAAACATGGTATTTATTGGAAATAACAGGATGGGGCATCCCCAAACCATCTCTGGATAAAAAAGAAAAAAGGAAAAAAAATCACTCCCCATAGCAACTCTCTAAGTTGTTAGAGGATTGGTTAGCTAGTTATACAATTTAAATTAAGACTAAGAACGCTGTCTTTGTCCAAAGATCTGGCCTGTAGCTTGTCTCATTAAAAATATTTTCACAATTAGTATCCTGGTAAGTTTGTATAAATAAATAAATACATAAATAAAAGACAATAATGTTGTCTGTCCAGTATAATGAGAAACTGGATCTCTCTCACATTTTGGTGCGTATGTGAAGATATATCCCAGCTACTATGGAAGTCAAACTAAACAAACTCTCGCCCCCAAAAACAAATACAAACAAACCAAGGACAACAACAAAAACAACGCAGCTACCATATGATCCAGTGATTGCATTCCTGGGCTTCAATCCCAGAGAAATAGATTTATGTTCACACAAAAACCTGTCCACAAATGTTTATAGTAGCTTTACTTTTAATGTTCCCAAACTGGAAAAATCCAGATGTCCTTCAGTGAGTGAACTGTTAAACGTATTCTGGTACCACCATAGGGGGAAATACTACTCAGAAGAAAAAAAAAAAAAAAAGGAATGAA
This sequence comes from Rhinolophus ferrumequinum, assembly GCF_004115265.2. Taxonomy (NCBI): domain Eukaryota; kingdom Metazoa; phylum Chordata; class Mammalia; order Chiroptera; family Rhinolophidae; genus Rhinolophus; species Rhinolophus ferrumequinum. Next base: position 94,359,145 of record NC_046291.1, on the reverse strand, counting down.
TTACTGATAAAAGTACTAACTTGGGTGAATCTCCAGAGAATAATGCTGAGTGAAAACAGACAATCCCCAAAACTTCCATCTTATATGACTTCATTTAGACGGTGTTCTTTAAATAACAGACCTGTAGAAATGGAGAACAAAGCAGTAGTTGTGGATGGTCAGGGAAGGGGTGAAGATGAGAGGGAGATGATGTAGCTTTGAAAGTGCAACAGGAGGGATCCTTGTGCTGTTGGATTCATGTACAGTGATATCATTGTCAGTGCCCCAGGTATGATATTGCATTATAGCTTTGATGTTACTATATCGGGGTAAGCTGTGTAAGAGATACATGAGATTTCTCTGGATTATTTCTTACAACTGTGTGTGAATTTTCAGTTATTTAAAAAATGTCAACTGAAAATAAAATAATACCACATCTATGAACACTTCATGATAAAGCACAGATCACAAAGAGACCATAAAAGCATCAAAATGAGGACTTCACACTGTAGGACATGGTTATAACATAGAAGTTATAATAAAGGGAGTGATGGTGAGCATTAAATCCATTTAACTTCGTGGATTATGTTTTAGATGTTTATGTAACAGACAATTAACAAATAAACTAAAGCTAAATTAAAGAAAATAGTATGTTTTAATCAGATTATGAATTTTGTCATTTAAAAGGCAAATATAATCTATTTATATTTACTGTAAATACTAATAAGTTGTACTCTTCCTCATATCGTTTTGTTTTACTTTTATTATTCTGTTACTTTATTTTTTTAATATTTTTTTCCATAAAACATATCCAGTCTTTTTCCCCTTTGTTTTTACTTCTTTCCCTTCGCTTAGAATCCTTTCTTTTATTTGCATTATTTTTATGGTTTCCCTTCAAATATAACATGCACCCACAAAAGTTTAGAGTTAATACCACCACCCTCCTTACCAACAATAGAGGAAACATATAATGTTTTATTTGTTTACTGTGTTCTAGAATTTTAGTTCTGGTTTGTTTTAAAATCCAAAGTTTGTCATTATTTTTTATTTTGGTTTTCAGTAGATGCCTTATTAGTTTTTCATCTATGTTTATATATTTATGTGCTCACGATTGCATCTTGTATTCCCTTCTCCTTGTTGCAATATCCCTTTTTCCTGAACTTGTTTTTGTAAAAATCTGTGAACTATAAATTTCTTTTAACTTAAAATACCTTGAATTTATCCTCTCTGTTGACTGACAGTTTGCTGTGCAGAGAATTCTAGGTTGACAGTTATTTTTCCATCAGCACAGTGAGAATAATGTTATTCCATTTTTTACTCTTATCCCCAATAGTTGGTGTTCTATTATTTCCCTAAGAATTTCTGAGTATGGATTTAATTGTGTTTATCTTGCTCAGGACATGGCATGCTTTCACAGTCCAGGGATCCACATCTTTCACTGAACGTGGAGAATTTTCAGCCATTATTATCTCGTTAGTTTGCATTCTTTCACTTTCTTCATTCTCTCAGTTCACTTCTATATCTCCTTTTGGGTATTTGATGGATATTATTATTTCATTATGCTATTTCCTTACTGCTCATTTATCTATTTACAGTTCTCATTTCCATCTTTCAGTACTACATATCACAGAGTTCTCTCGTCTATACTCAGTTCAGCTGTGTCTAATCTAAACTTACCTATTAAGATTTTAATTGAAGTTCTGGTTAGTACATTTTGAAAGCTGTCTTATTTTATTTTTATGCTATCTTTTGTAAATTTTGATTTCTATTTCTATTTTTATCCCCTAAATAATTTTAAACTTATTTATAATGTCTCTCAAATTGTCTTATTATCTCAGGCTCTTGGGACTAGTAATCTTTCTGATGCTTTTGTTTGTTTTTCCCTCATAACCTGTGTGGTTTGCAAGTTTTCTTTATGGGTCCAATAAACTTGAAGATTACTTTTTCTGAAATATTACCTCATTCTTGATTTATGAAGATGTGTTTAGTGGGCTAGATGCATTGCTCACAGACCAGTTTTTGTGTTACATTCTCACTTTGGAGATTCATATTCAGTATATGGCATATAGAAGTAAATTCTTTCTCTGAAGAATGTGGCTCTCATTATCTCACAAAAAGTGTTAATTTTTACCTGACCTTTTCCTCGGGTCTTTGGATGAGGAGTTTTTAGTCCCTCTTGCAGCAAAAAAAGGCATCTGTTCTAGAGTCCTCAGTTCCAACCTCCTCTTCATACAGTATACGCCTCTTGCCCAAAGATGATGTTACAAGCCCATCCCCTGACTGCTAAAGCCCGTATCCTCATGGGACACCATTCTGAGCTAGAGCAGCATCCACAGTGTATCAGAACACCCAGTCACCTCAAGTGAACATCAGGACTACCAGACTTCAACGTGCAGTTGGTGTGGGATGCAAATAAAAGATTGGGCAGCCTTGAATCCCATGTGAGAGACTTCTGAATAATATGTGCTCACCTGTCAATGAGGTTTTTTCCTTTTTCTTTTTCTTCTTCTTTTTTTTTTTCTGTCTCACCATTAACATACATGTTACAGAGAATATCCATTGCAAAATCTTTAATGGCTTTTTTTTTTTGGCTGATGGACACCTACTTATGCCTAGTCATCTTGGAAATTCTTATTGGCTGCGTAGTATATTTTAAAAAAACTAATATACACTCAGATTTCTAACAATAATCTTTCTCATTTCCTTGCAACTTTTTCTGTTCTGTTTGTGTTTTTACCCTAAGCTCAGTTATAACTCAGTTACAGTTATCCATTTTTTTAAGTAAAAAAAAACAAAAGTCAGTTTTGGAAATATTCTGTTTTATTTCTACTTCCTCTTTTTATGTTTGTTTTCAAAGTCATATCTGCCATTTATAATTTTTTAAACCAATCAGTAAGTTTGCATAGTTTGGATATAAACAGAATAAATGTCAATAGCAAGTCCCACATTGGCCAGTAGAAGAGGTGAGTCTGATGAAGACGGCCCAGCTGAGATGTTACAAGAGTGCTACGCATGCAGTAGCTATACTTTCAATAGCATCCTTGGAGGAAAAACAAAACCAAAAGGTAAATCTTACTCTACGGTAAATCAGATTCCTAGATGACAGGTAAGAGGTACAAGATCAGAAATAGAAGACAAACTTCAAACTCAAGACAAAGGCCTTTTTAGCATTTTTTAGCATTAGTGCTTCTTTTCTGTTTCCAATATACTGTGATTCGAAAATAGTAACAAGACAAAAATAGTAACAAAAAAAAATAGTAACAAAAAAAAAAATAGTAACAAAAAAAAAAGTGAGGTAAGTGACAAAATTTGTTTAATCTTTCTAGCAACTCCACAAGGTCTGTAATAATACTTGTTCATGTGTAGAGAAATGGAGGCTTACAGGTTAAAGAACTTTTCCAAGATCACTAAGTGAGAAGTGAATACAAATCCATCACTACACTTCTAGAACACTTTGGTCAATTATCTGTCTTGGTCTATGGACATTAAACAATTAAGAGTTAGTTGTGTCTGAAATTAAAAAAAAAAAGAGATGTAACTTAAGGATTAGAAAATCCACTATGAGAGGTATGGAAACATTTCACATACAGTGATGGTAATTCAACTTGCTAAAGCAGAATTGTGTAACAAGACTGATGACTTATCCACTCCGGGGAGCAGAACATTTACTCTGACATTAAGAGGTGACCCATGAAGCCCAAGCACCCATTTCTAACGATACCAGAAAACTCAGTACCTTAAAAAGATAGCAACCATAGTTTTATTGGGAGAGTCTGCACTCACATTTTAGTAGATATTATGCACAGTTACTATCAATAAACTACAAGAGACAGTTCTGATACATAAAACTTTAGTGTATACTTCCTAATAAACATAAGAGCAAGTAGCCCACTTAAACATTCTGGGTTCTGGTCTTTTTTAAGACTTTTTTTCAGATTTTTTTTGCTTCAGTTTAGTTTCACAATAGTTGGCTATATATATATATGTATATATATGTTTACTCTTTTGTATTGTCTCTTGTTATGATTGGTTGATTATTCTTTTTGTGTGGGTGAATTTCTAATGGAAGTTATTTCTGCCAATAAGATTCCCTGTAACTTTGGTTTAGCCTAATGTAAGCATTTCTTTTGCGTGATGTCTTTTCTGGCTGATTGTAGCAAAAGAGGAGACTTTTACATTCTTCCATGTGCAAGCACTTCCTACTCAGGTTAACTCAGAAAATGAATTTCCGTAAGATAGATGGAGACCACAGCATTCCCTCGTTCTTGTGAGTTATCACCACACATCCCTGCAGCCCCACCCTTTAGGCTGCAGCTCTGTCAGTGACACTCCTGTTTGAAGTTATATATCACATGAAGTTTAACCTACAATTCTAAGTAAAGAACATTAGTCTCCAAATTCTTATATGATTGAAGTCTAATGTATTAAATGATTAAATGGGGCTCAACAACCATTTCGAAGCAGTATGTAAAGGCTTTCCTTTAGTTCTTCTGGAATGAAAGAGGAACAAGCTTCAAGGTTGGCTTATTGAGCTGAAACAGAGTAGAATTACTGCTTCATATAAGTGGGGTTGTATCACTGAGTGTGTGTGTGTGTGTGTGTGTGTGTGTGTGTGTGTTTGTGTGTAGACGGGGAGAGAGAGGGGGAGAGAGGGAGAGAGAGAAGAGAGAGAGCCATTCTCACAGGAAGAAGGGCTGGATAATGACAATCAATGAGTAGAGGAATGTTGGGTGGCAGAATCAGATTCTTCATTATGATGCCGAGATTTTAATGGAATATAGTGTTTAAGTGTCTATATTTCAGCTCTGCCTCTGTCTATTGTAATCTCACTGAATCAGACTTATAATTGCTCTGGAATCAGGGAGAAATAAGCCTAAAAAAACTAGTAATTTATCCCCCATTCATGGAGTAATTTTAGATAGCTCTTTTGTGTCACCCTAAGTGTAAAATATTGCAGTTGACATTTCATTTATGGAAATATAAGTGTGCTAGCAATTTTCTTTGCATAAACAGATGTGTTTCAAGGAAAATATACATTTCCCATGTACCCATTTATAGATATATGGTTTCTCTTAGGAGCTAAAAGTATTTCTACTTTTTTTCTCTCTTAAATCCCCTTAGAGTTAATTATCTGATCACAGTTTTAATTTTTTTTATAATGAAATAGAAGCATGTGATACTGGTCACTAACTCAGCTAAGGCATTTAGCCTCCCAAATAATATCTCTTGTTTCTAATAAGTTAGGTTTCCTGACTTTACTTTTTATCTTTTGATAAAATAGCATCTTAGAGTAAACTTTCATCTTCTTTCATATATTGCGATTGAAACTCTATGTATATATTTTAATCATATATGCATGCCATCATTTATACATGTGCAACATGGTAAACATATATTATAAATATATAAATGATATGCATAAATATAAATATAAACATGATATGCATATATTAAAATTTATGGAAATTTCTTTTTCTCTCTTAAAAGTGTTCCATGGTTTTATTTTCAAATATGTGATCCTTCCATGGATTTTTGTAAGTGATTTCAAATTCCTCAATACCTTTGGGAATATTATACATTATTAGTATATAAATCATATATTGTATTCCAACTTGGGTTAGGTTTACATTTTGACCAACTAGAAGAAGTTAGGTTATCTATCCAGTAAAAACTGGTAAAGGCAGGGAAAGAAGAAGGGAGAATGTGTCAATCAGTGCACTGACTTTTCCCTTTGGAGTTTCATGTTCCCTATTTTATCAGGTACAGGCTGTTGTGAACTTTCTGTTAGGAGGTGCACATAGCAGCCTCCCTCCTCATTCCCCGCTCAAGAGAGGGTTCCTCACTTACTTCCAGTTCTTTGTTCTAAGATGAATCATGCTTGAGAATCACCTTCTACCTGAAGATGAAGTGCCTGGAGGACTCTAGGGTGGGAAAGACGGTTGTCCCTGCAGTCACTCACCCAGTGCTGATGGCCTTAATGTCTGACTAGGTTTGAACTTGAATTTCCCATTTATAGTATCAGACTGCTCAAGCTCTTTGCTAGCTTTCCTCCCTTCCTACGTCCCTTCACTTTCTCCCTCTTTCTCTTCTTCTTTCTTCTCTCCTCCCTCCCCCAAATATGTGCTTCATGTGAAACAAATGACACATGCCATCCCTCCCAGATTCATTTCTTCTCCTTCCAAGCCCCAGAGACAAATATGTTCAGCCAGTCACTTCAGACATTCAAAGATATGGAGTGAGGTCTTCAATCAGAGGAAAACAATACATTTTCTTTCATGATTTCAAGAAACAGTAGCTTTTAACCATTCTGAAAGAGAAGGGCTATTACAGTTCTCAGGCTCCCTGTGGAAAGAATAGTTAAATTGGGTAACGAAAAATCGGTGTAAAGACTTAAGGGTCTGCAGTGGAAAGGGAATTGCAGTGCTTTTGTTTTCCATTCTTTATCTCAAGAAATATTCATTTTATTCTACAGAAATCTTTAGAAATGCCAGTTCTACCCAGACCTGATTTAACAAAAAGCTGGCATTCTGCGGAGACAGATCCTGAGTAATGTGCTTTGAGAATTCACTATTCAGTATTATCTATATGCCTACCTTCCCCACAGAACACTCTGACTGCCTGTGTACATTTAGCTTAGGCGGGAGACAAAAGGCTTCATTTCTTTTTAGTAGTTGGTCTATGAAAAACTGTACCTTATTGTTTTAAGGGGTGATCCACGAGCAATGAATATAGCATGTAAGTGAGCCCTGGAGAATGGGGTGAATCTTACTTTTTGTGCATTACCTAAGGCAAGCTTTACATGGCCTGCAGAAACCCAGAAACCCAGAGGAGACCACAAATGCTGCCATTACTGTCAATTTCAGCTGTCTCTGTTGACAAGACTGGATCTGAACAAAGCCAGTCTATGCTCAGCCTGTCAGCTGCAGCTTAGCTCAGCTTTTGGGTGAAATGAGGTACTTATTTGCTCTCTTCTTCTTTCTTGTAGATATGAAACTCCTTTCATATCAATCATGCATGTGCATCTCCTTGTACCAGTTTAGATTCTTTCTGTCAGCCTCACTCTATGTACATACGAAAAAAATATTCACAGTATGAGAGACTACCATACAGTGAAGAGGACGAAGTTCTAGAATATACATGGACCCAGTACCGGATTTCAAGACAGGCTATATACAATGATGACAACAAACTTGACTGAAAGATGAGCAGTCTCTAATTGAGACATTCATTTGCAGGAACCTATATTTTAATTAAGTAATATTTCTGCATGGGCAGATGAAGGACCTACTTCTGGTCCTTCATCAAAATTCTAAAGTCACAGCCATTTTCTGCTGTCCTTTTATTCAGCCTGCCCCACACACTGGAGCTTTTAAAATTCCCAGTGCCCAGAAATTACATCAGAATCTCTAAGGATGAAATCCAGGGGTTAATATTTTAAAATTTTCCCAGGTGGTTTCAATGTGCAGGCAAGTTTGAGAAATATTATGCTAAAATTTTCAGGCCTTCGCAATTGCATGTGGATGCATTGTCAGGGGACATGAAAAATTTGCTGAAGGAGTTAAACTAATAATATTTTAGCAAGTGTTTACTCCATTTAGAAAGCCAATATCTTTGCCATGACAGAAGCTATGACCTTGTTAAATTCTCCACAATTTACATTTTTGCCCTTGTGCTTGCTAGTCTGGAAACTGGTCATTATGAGTACCCGGAGAACACGGGACTTACATATCAGCTTATTAATATATTAGTAGTGTGTCAATAGATCTTTCGATTGAAAAAGGTCTTTGTCTCCTACGCTGGGGCTTATTAAATACGGAATTATACCATAGAGAAGGAAATAATTTTCTAAGAACTCCCATCCAAGAGATGGTGAGGCTCAATAATTCAGTGTTGTCTTCTCTAAAAGAATGTATTGTAAATTCTAAGTTGCTTATGACTGCTAGTTTATTTCTTTCTCTTGAGATACAAGAATAAACATTGCCAGTTTTGCCTAGGGCCGGCATGCAAATTAGTATCTTCTTGCTCACATAATCACAGGGATACAGTCTACCTACAGGCAAGTGCACGACCCATCGTCACAGTTTCACGGAATCAGATGGTATATATATTTCCATCAGGTGGTGTATATATATATATATATATATATATATATATATATATATATATATATATATATAGAGAGAGAGAGAGAGAGAGAGAGAGAGAGAGATTTCACTGTCCAAATTCCAGATTCCTTGAAGTATAGTCTGATTAACTCTTCTATGGTCAGTTCACCATCTGATTCCATGAAACTGGGATGACATATATATATATATATTTCAGAGAGAGAGAGAGAGAGAGAGAGAGAGAGAGAGAGAGAGAACCAAAAAAATGTATACACATTTTAAAAAAGGAAAACTGTTTTAAAATTGTAATACTCAATATATACCGATAACAAAAGATGAACACAAGTCACATTTGACTTCTGCAATTACAAGAGGTGCTCAAAGTGGTTACCATCAGCGAAATTTTAATACATACAGATTTTCTGTTCTTAAAATGTGTATACATTTTTTTTTGCACCCTCTGTATATACACATACTTTTCTCTGACAAAACAGAAGTTAGTTGATGGTGGTGTATTGTGTAGAAACACTCGCCACCTCATTGTCTTTTTCTTTGAATATTTAACATCTTTCATTTGGATGTGCCTCTATTCACAGACTGTTCTGACAGTAGAGGGCAGGGGGTAAACTTCTATCCTCAGTGTTTAGACAAGGAATTCTTACTGTCACAAGCGTGATGGTATATCCCATTGTAGGTGGCCTCCAGCCATTTTTGTACGTATCCTCTACTATTTCCCCATCTACTCAATTTTAAAGTATCAGACAGACAAGTGTAAGAAAATCTAAGCAGAACCAAATATCCTTTTTGAGCTCATTCCTCAGTCTGATACCTGCACCCTTAACCTGTCCTGGTATTTGGGTCACAATTTGATGATTAAATGTTCGTTTGTAACAGTGATCTTTTATACACACCCAATTAAGCCATTTGCCTTTTCAAAGTCTCAGTATCTTATCAAACCCTGAGATCTTATTAAACCCTCATTGACTTGCTGATTGACAAACAAGAAAAGAAGACCCTGGAGGTCACCAAACACCAGGAACTTGATCAAATCATTGAATAACCTCAAATCATTGCTCTGTGGGGCACCAAAGGCACCACTGCATAAACAGCACAGGAAATGATTTCAGTTCCTTTTCCGCTGGACCAGTGTCTTGGAGTAAATCAATTAACATCTTGACTTCAGCTGCTTTACTTGTAACACATACTGCAATAGAACACAATAAATCATGAAAACTACAGTATTCACTGAGGAATAGTAAAAGCTACCTGGTATTGAAGATGTTTTTTCTGTTGTTGTTGTTGTCTGGTTTTTTTGTTTTGTTTTGTTTTATGGGTTTTTTGTTTTGTTTTTTGTTTGTTTGTTTGTTTGTTTGTTTGTTTGAGTGACTTGTGCTAGACATTTTTACCCAAACTATTTCATTTGATTTTCACATTAGATCCTTAGGTTATATGTTTTTATCAACAATTTGAAGATGATAAAGCAGATTCTTGTAAGTTGATTATTTCATCCATAGCAAACAGGACAATAAATAACACATCCAGGATTCAGATGTAGTTCCCTGACGGCAGATTCTATTTACCTTTGGTTCACAATGATGTCTTTATAGAGCTTGGTCTGGATGAACTCTTGAGGTCACTTCTGGTCATAGTGACTACACAGATACATCACATCCTTACAGCTTCTCTCCCTGGCCCACTGACTTCCTCCTGCTTTTACAACATAAGGTTTAGTCTCTGTCTCTTTTACCTGTACCCCACCCCCACCCTTCACCTCATTTCCACAAGTATAAAAAGAGCAGCTGTCACTTAGTTATTGGCTGGTGTCTGTATTATCTAGAGAAAGTTAGGGAAATAATACATTTTATATAGTGCCTTATAGAGTAAACAAAGTAATATTCATCACTGCTCGCTCATCAGTCACTCTGTTAGAATCATTTCATATATATTCTCACCTAATTTGCCGCAACAAAGGCAGCATCTGGCTTTGTGATAATGCATCTTCTGAATGCAACCCAAATCTACAAGCCTGCAGATTAGCAGAGACCAGAAGAGAACAGTTACAAACATTGTTTTTGTGACTGTTCCCACCCCGGGGCTCTACCACCAACCTCCCCCCACCTCACAAGGTAAGTGTTCTTTTCCCAGGTGGAAGTACTGCAGTCCAGAGAATTTAAATATTTTACTCAAGATCAAACCACTTGACTTTGAGCCTAGATTCGAACTGAGGTTTTCTGGCTCCGGTCTAACCACACCATTTACATTTTTCACATGTTCCTACTCTGGTTCAGTCTAAAAGATGTTTATTCTCTGTCAGTCACTGTTCTGGGTGCTTGAGATAAAGCTGGGAACAAACCCAAGTCCCTGATTTCACTGAACTGACACTTGAGTGGGGAGTGACTGGTAATAAACAAGAAAATTTACAGGTAATGAAAGATAAATGTGTAGTGCTGCATGTTATGTAGAATATAAGTTCAGGGTGTATATTAGAAAATAATGGGGCTTCGAGTGTATAATTTACATAGAATTGAAGAGAAGGAATTTAAAAGTAGGTCCAGGGAGGTCCAAGATGATGGTCGCATAGGAGGACACTGAACTCCCATGAGCAAACTCAAATATACTTGTAAATAAAGAGGTGTAACTCCTGTGAGACAACTGAGGGCTGAAAGAGCAAATTTTTAAGAAAACAAAAGAAAGAAACTAAATAGAGAAGGCTGGGAAACCATGGGAGCACTCTGGGAGTTGCCAGAGGAAATGGGCAGCACCACTGTTAATGTTCCCTGCAACTTTGAGGGGGCAGGTGGGAGCTCTATTCCGGTTCTTTGGCCTACCTGGGAGAACACCACAGACAGCTTCACAGGTGAATTCTACCAAACATTCAAAGGCTTTATATGACAAACCTACAACTAACATCACACTCAATGGTGAAAGGTGAAAGTTTTTACTCTAAGATCGGATGTAAAACATGGACACTCACTATCACCACTTCTAATCAACATAGGACTGGAAGTCCTAGCCACAGCAATCAGACATAAAAAAGAAATTAAAACAAAACAAAACAAAACATTTAAATAGGAAAGGAAGAAGTAAAACTCTCAGTATTTGCAGATGACATAATACTGTATGAAGAAAACCTTAAACTCCACCAAAAAACTATTAGAACTAATACACGAATTCAGTAAAGTTGCCGGATACAGAATAAATATACAGAAATCTGTTGTGTTTCTATACGCCAATAATGAATGATCAGAAGGAGAAATTAAGAAAAATAATCCTATTGACAACTGCATCAAAGAGCATAAAATACCTAGGAATAAATGCAACCAAAGAAGTAAAGCACCTGTACTCCAAAAACTATATGACACAGGAAAGAAATTGAAGAAGATATAAATAACTGAGAAGATATGCCATGCTCATGGATTGGAGAAATTAATATCGTTAAAACATTCTTACTACCTCAAGCAATATACAGATTTAATGCAATCCCTATTAAAATACTAATGGCATTTTTCTCAGAACTAGAAAAATCAATCCTAAAATTTATATGCAACCACAAAAGACACTGAAAAGCCAAAGAAATCTTGAGAAAGATCAAAGTGGGAGTTATCACACTTCCTAATATCAAAATATACTACAAAGCTACAATAATCAAAACAATATGGTATTGGCATAAAAACAGATATGTAGATCAATGGAATAAAATAGAGAGCCTAGAAATAAGCCCACTCTTATACGGTCAATTAATCTATGATAAAAGTGAAAAGGATATGATGGGGTAGAGACAGTCTCTTCAGTAAATGGTATTGGAAAAACTGAACAGATACATTCAAAAAAATGAAATTGGACAACTTTCTACACCATATATAAGAATAAATTCAAAAAGAATAAAAGACTTAAATGTAAAATCTGAAACCGGTAAATCTCCTAGAAGGAAACATAGGCAGTAAACTGTTTGACATCGCTCTTAGCAATACTTTTGATATATCTATCTCCTCAGGCAAGGGCAACAAAATCAAAAAGAAGAAAATGAGACTACATCAAACTAAAACGTTTTTGCACAGTGAAGGAAGCCATCAAAAGATAAAAAGACAACCTACTGAATAGGAAAAAAAATATTTGCAAACAATATATTCAGTAAAGGATTAGTATCCAAAATACAAGGTCTGACAATTAAGTTTGCAAACTCATCCTAGAAAAAGTGCTACATACCTCATTGCTGAATATCACTACGGTAACCTTTGAAATACTCCCCTTGGGAAGCTATGCACTGACACCAGCACCTAGTCCACCCTTCAAAGCAATTTTGGAACTCTTTTTCTGTAATGGTCATCAGATCTGTCATCATATTATCCTTGATGTCCTGAATATCATCAAAATGTCTTCCTTTCAATATTTCCTTTATCTTCAGGTAAAGGAAGAAGTCATTGGGGACCAGATCCGGTGAGTAGGGAGCGTGTTCCAATGCAGTTATTTGTTTACTGGCTAAAGACTCTCTCACAGACAGTGCCATGTGAGTTGATGCGTTGTCGTGAGCCATGGATTGCTGGCGAAAAGTTCAGATGGTCTAATTTTTTCACGCAGTTTTTTCAGCACTTCCAAATAGTTAACTTGGTTAACTGTTTGTCCAGTTGGTACAAATTCATAATGAATAATCCCTCTGATATAAAAAAAGGTTAGAAACATCATTGCAACATGTTCAGGAACTTAATTGTCTGACCTCCTATATGAGACACCCATACAACTTAACACCAAAAACAAAGAAACAAACAAAATCCCATTAAAAACAGGCAGAGAACCTGAATAGATGTTTCTCATGTCTCCACAGAGGACATACAGATGGCCAATAGACATATGAAAAGATGCTCAATGTCACTAATCATCAGGGAAATTAAAATTAAAATCACAATGAGATATCACTACTTCACACTTGTCAGAATGGCTATCATCAAAAAATCAACAAACAGTAAGTGTTGGTGAGGATGTGGAGGAAAAGCAACCCTTATAATCTGTTGAGGGGATTGTAAATTACTTCAACCACTATGGAAAACAGTAGGGAGATGTCTCAAAAATTAAACTAGAACTGCCATACAAACCAGTAATTCCACTGCTGGGTATTTATCCAAAGGAAACCAAAAACACTAATTTGAAAAGATATAAGCACACCTATGTTTATTGCAGCAATATTTATAATAGTCAAGATAGGGAAGCAACCTAAGCGTCCATCAATAGAAGAATAAACAAAGAAGACGATATGCAAGGCCTGACAATTAAGTTCGTGAACTTGTTGCAACAATGTTGCTAACCTCTTTTGATATCAGAGGGATTATGCATTATGGATTTCTACCAACTGGACAAACAGTTAACCAAGTTTACTATTTGGAAGTGCTGAAAAGGCTGCGTGAAAAAGTTAGATGAAAATGACTTGAGCTTTTCACCAGCAATTCACGTGGCACTGTCTGTGAGGGAGTTTTTAGCCAGTAAACAAATAACTATATTGGAACACCCTCCATACTCACCTGATCTGGCCCCTGATTACTTCTTTCTTTACCTGAAGATAAAGGAAAAATTGAAATGAAGACATTTGGATGACATTCAGGGCATCAAGGTTAATATGACGAGAGCTCTGATGCCCATTCCAGGAAAAGAGTCCTAAAATTGCTTTGAAGAATACAGTAGGTGCTGGCATCTGTGCATAGCTTCCCAAGGGGAGTACTTTGAAGGTGACTGTAGTGATATTAAGCAATGAGGTATGTAACGCTTTTCCTAGGATGAGTTCGTGAACTTAATTGTCAGACCTCACACACACACACACATATATATATATATATGTACATATATGCAGAGAGTGCCAAAAAAATGTATACACATTTTAAGAAAAGAAATTGTATTAAAATTGTAATACTCAATATATACCAATAAAAAAAGATGAATACAAGTCATCTTTGACTCCTGCAGTTATAAGAGTTGCTCAAAGTGGTTACCATAGGTGTCCAAACACTTCTGATTATGGCAAACTGCTGCTTGAGCAACATCGACCAAAGTGTCCACTTGTATACATTTTTTTGGGACCCCTGGTATGTATATACATATATACACACCCACACTTAATACAATATGATTCTGCAATAAAAAATAGTGAAATCTTGCCATTTGCAATGACATGGATAGACCAGGAGGTATTATGCTAAGTGAGATATGTCAAAGAAAGACAAATAATGTGATTTCACTTATATGCGGAATCTAAAAAAAGTATTAAAAAATAAAAAATAAACAAAACAAAACAAAACAAAAAAAGACCCGTATATACAGAGAACAAGTTGATGGTTGACAAAGGGGAGGGGGGCTGAAGGGATGGGAAAAAAAAAATTCTTCTTTCGGCTGACATATAGTGATACTGATTGAAATTAGGACAAACACATTGACCAATCTTAGCCAATACTAATTAACAAATTCAATAAAAAAATTTGAAATAAAATAAAAGGAAAGCAGTGTACTAGAAAAAAGTAGACATATGAGGTATGATCACAAAGTACGGTTAATGTTTAAAGTTTTAAAAATTTATTATAGTAAAAGATACATTGCCATTAATCCCCCTCAAAATACTCCCATTTGCTTTGAACAAACTTATACCATCGTTCTTGTCGAAGCAGTTCTGGAAGTCCTCTTTCGTGAGTGTTTTTAGTTGTGCTGTCGTGGCTGTCTCAATGTCCTGAATCAATTCAAAACGTTTACCTTTCATATTCATTTTGACTTTGAGAAAGAGGCAGAAGTTTCACGGTGCCAGATCCACTGAACAAAGTGCATGAGGACACAATGCAATGTTTTTATTTGACAGAAATTGCCGTATACCAGAAGTGATGTGTAACAAGGGGTGTTGTCACGATGGAGGATGATTTACAGCACACTTTAAAACACACCTTCTCTCCACTGTAGCTGACACCCAACTGACTGAACTGAACGAGTTGAAACTTGTCACACACTGTTACTAAGGTTCAATGCACTGCTTCCCGTATTGAACATCCCAGCCTTTCAGTTGGAAGGCACTGGGAGCAACATTCACCGTATTTTTTTTTTTTTTTTTTAATCACACCTCACATAAGATCCAGAGAACAGTACTCCCGGTAGAGGAAGAGCAAGCCCTGAGGCCCTGCTGCAGGAATGAGCTGCATGTTCAAGTTACAGAGGATATGTTCCTGGAGTGTGGAGATAGTTCCTCTCCTGTCCATTTGTCACTGATGAGAAGTGTTGTTGCTTAGACCAGAGGGAGGCGCATTCCCTGGACCAGTAGAAGGCCACAAATTCCATGTGGCATCATTCCAGGAGGGTGGGTGCCTACTGTCTGCTGGGCAAAGGTCAGTCCTGCAAGCTCCAGACCCGGTCAGGCCCTCTCTCCCTGGAGATCTATATAATCCACACCACAATTTGGCTTTGTTTTCAAATTATACAAGTGGTCTTTCATAGCATAGGTTCTAAGTAAAACTCATGAAATTGCATAGGGAATATACTGCCCCAATGACTTGCAGAATGTTCCAAAGGGGAGAAAAAATAAACAAAAGGGCTAGAGTCAAAGAGCAAGGCATTTTGGTCGATATTAAGTTGACTTTATTTCCCATAAAGTCAAAAACTCTCTTTGCATTTGGATGGCTTATAGTGGCTGTGTGTTTGTTATGGGAAAATGACCACTTTTTCTGCTACTCTTCCAGCCAAGTCAGTGCAATTGATGACAACAAGGGAGGTAAATATAAAACAATCTGAGGCCCTGCTCCCTGGTAAAGCATAAGGCCTGGGAAATGACATTTAACAGAAAGCACGGAGGATGTCCTCTAATTCTGAGGAAATGATTGGTTCCTTTCTTGTCCCTTAATCGAGTCTTCGTGCCTTTATGGGAAAGTGATGGCTAAAGGATATGTGCTGATGTTCAAACCTCAGAACCCAATGTATTTTAGTTAACACTTACCCCTGGGGAAGTCATTCTTTTTCAGGTATGAAAAAGCTGATTGGATCCTAAGGGGGAGTTGAGCTGATGGTGTTGCAGGTGACTGTTTCTATTTTAACATGCTTTCCCTGTTTAGAAAGTTATGCATATAATATCTGACTTATACAATAATATTAGAAATGCACCACCAGCCAGCCACTCAGGGGACTAGGGTTTTTCAGGGATAGTGACATATTTACTGAGCACTCAATATAGAAATACTGTTCTTCTTGAAGGAAAATTCACTCTTACCTTAATATTTGGCCTGCTAGGGTCTGGAGCAATATATGGATCCAACAGAGTAAAGTTAGTATCTCAGCTGGTTTGTACTGAAGAATAGGTTCTGCAGGCAAGTCTTAATCCAGCCAAGATGGCATGGGTGGGGAAGGGAGTCACAAATAACCGTTCAAGGCATATGCTCATCACCTTTGGTCATGAAAAATTTCATACTTTTTGGTATTTTGTGTATGTTAGACATGGCCAGAGGAAATAGTCGCAGGGGATGAAGATTGAATTTATTTGGCGTGTTTGAGCTGCGGGAGGTCAGGCTAGAGCAAAGGGAAAAGATCATAACCTCTTCTGAGCAGAGAGGGGTATGGAGTTTTATAGGAGGGGGTAAACGAGGCTGTTTCTCCTTTAATTCTTCAGAGGGTTTTCATTGACAAAGGGTTTCAGGGCATGACCAAGCCCTCCAGCTCCACACACCAGCCCCAGGTCACCATCTGGACTGCCCAGGCCTGCCCAGGCCCGCTGATCACAGGCCCCTAGGAGATAAAGCAAGACAGGATCAAGACAAGATGGCTTTTAAGAGAAGGTTTCTGCTTCTGGTCTAATAATGGCTTAATAGTGTACGCAATCAATCCATTAAATATTTCCCTATTTTACTTTCTAAAACATTTTCGGTTCACACCTGCCTTCAGACTGTTCCCACTGCCTTAGTTCATGGTTGGGACTGCAAAGATGATGAGGACTCCATTTCTGCTGCTGGGAACTCACAGTCTTCATTAAGAAACAGGCCAGGCCTGGGCAGGGCACAGGGTGATGATTACTTTGCAGTTCACAGAGGATAGAAAGAGTTAAGGTAACTGTTACCTACATGCATGTCTGAGCTGAGACAGTCACATTCTGTTACAGACTAAAAAGGATGACAAGAGGGAAGAGGATGAGAGTTCTGATATTGTGGAAACGCTGGAAAATGTGAGTGGGAGTGCAAGACTGGGAGAAAACAGGGCATTTTCAGTGGATTTCAGAACAGAGGCTGGATGGCTGAGAAGGAGAAAGTCATGGTAATATGACACCTAACCCGACAGTAGAATCATCATCAGGCAATCTGAGCAACTCCTGACTGTACACAGACTGATTATACCAGAATCTCGGGCTGGGGCCCAGGCGTGCTAATATTCGTAGGTGTCTCAGTATGTAGCCACTACTGAGACCCTGAGAACCACAGGGCCCCACACAGCTCCTGCTGGCATTCGGCTAGACTGCTTTCCTGCTTTCTTGCCCCAAACCAAGGAGTCTGACCACATACCCTTTCCCCCAGGAAGCACCCTTATGTACTCTATCTTGGGAATACCTGTTCCCTTCCAAATTGGAACTTTTTCTTTGCTTCTCCTATCAACTCTTCTAATTATACAGACATAGATGACAAACAGTACGTCACGATGGCAAGTTAACAAGTGTACATATGCTACAAGGCTTTTCCTGGAACAACCCGGTTCCAGGTGTTGTACAAAATGCTTTTCATGCCTAATTTCACTGAATTCTCACAATCATTCCATGAGGTAGAAAACTGTTAATTCCTTTTTACAGATGGGAAAACAGAAGATCAGAAAAGTTAAGTAACTTGCAAAGATCGTTTGGCACACCTGTGGTGACGACTGGGCACCCGCCCAGGTTTGAAGGATTAGAGCCCTGACCATAATGACAAGTATTATAACCGCAGAGCCTGGTCCTGTCTTGTTTTTAACAAGACCCGGAACCAGCTTTTAAACCTTGGATACATCACTTACGAGCAACATGTGAAACACCACTTAGAAGTAACACTTGTGAAGTCTTAATTGTTCCCCCTTAAAATGTCGCCTGAATCCTGGGTCTGGAGACACACTTCTTAGCTTTGCCTCCTGTCTCCTTGCCAGTCAACTCACAAATAAAACTCCTTTCTTCTCTCAAAAGCCAGTGTCCTGCTCCTATGTGCATCGGGTAGAGAACCCTTGTTTGGTAACAGTGGGACACGTCATGTGGAAATACCACAGGGTCAGGTAACAGCCATTCTCACTCACGGTTTTCCTGTTAACACTGAGGTTCAAGCCCCAGGCCAACACAACCTTCTGACACCAACTCTAGGCCCCATGGTCCTTCTCCACCATGGTCACATCTTTGGGGCTAAAAACTAAGTCCAGGGAGAGCAGCGCTCGCGTAAGTTAGCGTGGGTGGGTTTGGGAACCAGAGTCCTCCAAATTTAAACTGCTTGACCTTGACTGAGTTACTTCTTTATCACTTTGAGCTTTATTGCTCATCTATACAATGAGGATTTTTTTAAAGCATTGTCAATGAAGACTAAAGGAGAAAGCATGTAAAATGCCTATTAAAATGCAAATGCATAACAGACTCCTAATAGATGGTAGTGAATGGGGGAGTGCATGATTTGCATTTCTGAGATGCTACCCACCTGGCACACTCCAGACACAGAGCTCTGCCCTGCTTGCCTGCTGCTCTGAGACACTGCCTCCCATGGGACTGGAACAGAGGCACGTACAAACCCTCAGTCCTGGACCTCAGACGGGACTTATCCCCACAGCCCTCACCTCAGTTGCTGAGGCCACCTAACTCTGTGTCATCGCTCACCTTTGTCACAGTGGCTGCTTCTGCCTTTCTCCCCCGCTCCCGCCTCTCGTGCCACATTTGCTGCTTCTTAACTTGCTGTTAAACCAGGCTACCAAGTACAAGTTCTGACAGTTAAGTTCATGAACTCATCCCAGAAAAAGTGCTACATACCTCATTGCTGAATATCACTACGGTCACCGTCGAAGTCCTCCCCTTGGGAAGCTATGCACCGATGCCAGCATCTAGTCCACCCTTCAAAGCAATTTTGGAACTCTTCCTGGAATGACCATCAGAGCTGTCATCGTATTATCCTTGTTGTCCTGAATGTCATCCAAATGTCTTCCTTTCAATATTTCCTTTCTCTTTGGGTAAAGAAAGAAGTCATTGGGGGCCAGATCAGGTGAGTAGGAAGGGTGTTCCAATACACTTATTTGTTTACTGGCTAAAAACTCCCTCACAGACAGTGTCATGTGAGCTGATGCCTTATTGTGATGCAAGAGTCATGAATTGTTGGTGCAAAGTTCAGGTCATCTAACTTTTTCATGCAGCTTTCTCAGCACTTCCAAATAGTAAACCTGGTTAACTGTTTGTCCAGTTGATACAAATTCATAATGAATAATCTCTCTGATATCAAAAAAGGTTAGCAACATCATTGCAACAAGTTTGCAAACTTAGTTGTCAGACCTTAGTATGTAAATATTTTTTAAAGAGTAATCATTCCTGAATGAACACTGGGGATTCGCACCTGGGGGAAGAGTGGCACTTTAATGCAGGAGCTCTGTAACTGTCCCTTTGATCCTTCCCAGGCCTGTTTGCTGCAGGAGGGGCCACCATGCTTCCTACACCTGGGACAACTTCTCCTGGAACTCGTTTCCTTGTGCTCTGAGAGGTGCAAAGCAACAGCAATCAGAGCTTGCCTTCACATACGCAAAGTTTCAGGAGAAATGAACACCGTTACTTTTATTGAAAATAAACTCACACATGTGTACTTATATCTTCTCCAACACAAATACACACACAAAATTCCATTAAAATTTAAGATAAAATATGAGACTTCAAACATATTTCACATTTGGAGTAGGTTGTTTATGACTAAGGCTCCATGCCCACGGTAAGTTTATATTCAGTGGCCTGGCTGTAAGAATGTTTAGGTAAGAATACCTGAGCAGCCCTGGGGGAGCAAGGCAGAGGCCCCGTGGGCAACGAGAGGAAATCCATTACTTCAGTTCAAGTCCCAGCTCTGCTACCAGAGAGCTGTACAAGCGTCAGCTTTCTCACATAGGAAAGGAGTGCTGTGACAGTTGTTCTGCAAGGTCGGACAATATTCATAGCTTAGTGACCGTAGTGATATTCAGCAATGAGGTATGCAGCACTTTTTCTAGGATGAGTGCGTGAACTTCATCGTCTGACCTCGTATTTGCTTCCCCACCCCGCTCCCATGTTCACATCTTCTCTGCCCCATTCTGGGTTCCGGAAGGCGGAGACTGGAATACCTGTCCTGGGAGTCCACATGGGGTGGTTCAGGGCAGAGGGACGCATTGTCTTCTGTACCCTCCCACCTTCCTGTGGTGTCTTGGCAGTGACTGCATTTCTCTGTGGCCTTAGCTCCTACTGGGGAGGCACTCCTAAGCCCTTGCTAGATTCCAGAAACACTGTTTCTCTCTCATGTTTCCTTTTATGCCAGTGGTAAGGGTTTCTCACTGAAGCTCGTCCTCAGGACTGGTGAAGCTTCACCCTCTCTCACAGGCTACCTTAGCCTGGTCCACACCACCTGCACACCACCTGTCATAAAGCTCTTCTTGGTTTCACACATACCGAGCCATTCTTTCCTTTCCCACCCTGACTAACACGATACTACGGTAACATCTAAAAGTGCTGGATTGTGGAGGTTATGGATACATGTGCAATACTGTGTCCATTTAATAGGCACTGAATAGGTGGCAGCTATTGTTCTATTTGTGTTTACTTCTGGGTAAAGGACAAGTGACCAGGGGATCCTGTGCAAGTAGCCATGTGTGCTAACATGACCACACTGTTCCAGGGTTTGGCACACTAACTGGCTGCTCCCTATCCTGCCCAGGAAAAGCACACGTGTGACAGCATGCGCAGTTCCTGTGGGTTTTCCCTTATTTGAGCTTCCTTACCTTGGGATTTGTGGGCCATCATTATAGAACAGAGATGTACTCCCTCCCTCAGCTCTACACCTTCTACGACTGAAGATTGAGTCTATAGCTTGCAGGGGTCACATTAGGCTAAGAAAAACTGTCAGAGGAGGAAAAGCAGCTCCTGCGGACCTGGGACAAAGAGGCAAAGGACCCCACAAAGACATCAGTGGAGAGAACTGACAGACCCAATGAATAGTGCTTCTCTGAAACTCTGCTAATGATGGATGCTAATTAGGCTTCTGTGAATCTTTTTGTCTTGCTGCTTAAAGATGTATATGTTTCATAAATTTCATGTTTTAATTAATGATTTTATGTTCTCTATATTATCAAGGCTTATAAATTCAAATAAGGTCTTAGAGCTTCTTAAATAGGAAATGCATTCCATAAGTGGAAGATTGTTATTAATCTTGATTATTAATATTTAATTTTAAAAAGAATAATTAACCTCATTCTACTTCCATCATTTTATGGTATATCTGGAACTTTTCTTTTTGTTCCTGTATAACCCAGAGTACCTCACTCTTCTGGGACTGTCATTTGCTTTGAAATATCAAGATTTATGTCATCTTTGCATTCAGTCTTTGTCTCAGACAGGGCTCCTATTAGCAAGACACAGACACAGATTAGTGTTGTTATGAGCAAAAGTGGAAATTACTGAACAGAAGTCAGGTAGTAACAGAATAGTGCGGGGTGGAAACCTGTCTGGAAAAGGGGCAGGAGCCAAGAGAGGCTACAAGCGGGACAAACACCCACATCCAGGCACTGTGGGTGAGGGACACGGCTGCCTTCATCACTGAATTCATACCACCGAAGTCACTGACAAGACTTCTGCCCCGGGCCTGGGCCCAACCTCTGCTCCTGGCCCTGGTGGCTGAGACCCTCCTCAGCCACCAGAGAATCCGCTACTGTAGCTGCTCTTGTGAGACACCAGATCCTGGTCTGATGCGGTGACATGTGCAGCTGCCTCACAGACTCTCAGTCACCAGGCCATGCTCTGATGTAAGGGAGGCTGAAAGAAGAGCTTCTGGAGCACTCAGCTCTCCAGCAGGAGCGCGTTCCACATAGACAGAAAGTCAGCTGCGAGGACTTGAAAAACAACAAAGGCCAGTCCAGTGTCCTTGCTTGCCATCTTTACCACACTATAGAATATTGCAGCCCCAGTGCCAACACTGCCGCGTCTGATACCAGCAAGGCTATTCCTTCGGGTTGGGAATGGCAAATTCCTTTCTTAAAGGATTTTTTTTTCCTCCATTGTTTTGGACTCAACCGGTTATTTAATAATTTCCCCAAATTTCCCTTACTTTTTCTGTGGTTGAGTCTGGGCTCTAGAGGCAGTCTGCCTGGCTTCAGAAATATCTGTCCCCTAAGCCACCTCGAGCCTCACGTTTCTCTTCTGAAAATGGAGAAAAGGATAGGACCTACCTCCCAGAGGGTGACAATTCAATGCTTCAGTACAGTGCTGCTCAGCCTGTGGGGCAGCGCCCAGTGCAGTATGAAAATGAGAGGCCCCCTGTTCAACGGTTGTCAAGAATTTCAAAATGGTGACCACAGAGCACCGCACTAGTGCTACACTCTTTGGAGCCTGTGTCCTGTGACACACGTCCATGAAGGGTCTTTGAGGAGTACTTAGTTACTGGTCCAGAAAAGGTACAGAAGTTAAAAGGAAGCATTTAAACACGTTATAGTAATTTTGTATTGTCATTACATCTACGTTGATGTGATCAGTCCTGTTGAATAGGGTAGAGTCTGCTGTGGATGTTGTCAAACTTTTGTGCTGAGTGGCATTTGCCATGAGTTTGCATTAGTCATGCCAACTATGATCATTATCCAATTGAGATCAATTAAAAATGAGAAAAAATAAATTGTTTTTTGTGACCGTTCATCTGAGAAGCACTTACAATACAATAAGCTTATGACAGAACCCAACACATGATTATATGTGCAGTAAATGTCATCAATTGTTACCTGTGATTATTTTTAACATACATTATTTTGCTTGTGCTGTGTATGGGGGGGTGGGCATGAAATGTGCTTTTTCAGAATTTTTGTTGTTTCAACCTTTGCTTCTCTAACACTGACTAACGCTTTATGACTGTCCACCTCTTACTCAGAACCTTGCAGTCCCCTCCTGCTCTGACTGGTGCCCCCCACGCCCATCCGTGCCCGTGACTTCCCCTGAGTATCCCTAGTACTGCATCTATCTCCTTTTCCTGAAATGGTTTTCTTCTCAGACACTTTCTTCTGTCTCTGGGAGGTCTTTTAAGTTGAAGACAGCATATTCTGATTACTTTGAGCCTATGCAAACCAGTCTTCTTGTAACAGAATTAATGCTGAGTCATTTCCATGAATCAGAGTCAAAGTTCTTAACTCAGATTCCACCCCTTTGTCTCTTCCTTTGGCTGATTTATATTTTGATCTTTTCACTGTACTAAACTATAACTGTGTGTATGACAGCTGTCAGTGACCTCTCTGAGTCCTAATGAATTCTCGAACCTGAGAGTTATTCTGGTCTTCAGAACTGACAACAACCAAGCTTAGAGGGCACAGATTTCTCCAGAAGACAGCCCTCACTTATGACAAAAGCTGCTCTTCCAGCCATCATGATACTAAACAGTTATCTGAATATTAGCCTTCGTGGGGGCTAATATTAACCCCTAATTAACCTGGCTGACCTACAAGTCTTATTTACATAGGAATACCCATTTGTAGCAAAGGAAAACCATGAAAACAATTTATTTACCTTTAACAAGGAAGAATGGTGCTTATTTCTTTCTGTCTTTTTTTGTTTTCATTTTTTGTCCTAGAAATCTATCCTAGACATACAAAATAATAAACCTTTATTAAAAATGGTAATTCAATAATTGTTTAAAACAGAGAATGCTTTGAAAATTTAAATTCTCAACATTAAAGGAATGATTAAATAAATTATAGTGTAAACAAGTAACAGAATAATATACAGCCATTATTGAGACTGTTTAGTAAGACTTTTTAGATACACGTGAAAATGCTCATAAAATACTGGTAAATAGAAAATATAGGGCGTCAAATTTTATTTGCAATATGATCTTAACTCTGATTTGGTTTGCTGCATTTTCTAAATTGCAAGCGAGTAAAATGTATTTTTTATAATAAAAACAAGTGAATTTTATTATAGAAGACTTGGCTTTGGAGAGTTACACTGAGCTTGGGGACCCAGGGATGGTCCATTTCCATGTTTCTCCAGCTTTTCTATACATTCATTACTCAAGAGGTCTCAGGATAAAACCTAAAACTGTTTGAAAAACACTTGAAATACTATATTAAGATTTTTATTCTAGTATAAATATGTGTGAAATATTTCATTTTATTTAATGATATATTGATTTTTTAATAAAAATAGATTGCTTACCTTAAGGAAAATAATGACAACAGAAAAGACCCTAGATCAGATTTTTCGATCATTTATCACACAGACAATTTTTCTCCTCTCTCAGCCTTCACAAATCCATGAGAACGGCCAGTGTGGAAATTCTACATTAGGTGGTGCCTGCGTAGCACAAGCTTTTTAGAATTCAAAATTCAAGGAGTCTTCACCCAATGTTTTATTCAAATGAAAGTACTACTCTAGGAACATTGCTCATCTCTATCCCATGGCGTTGTGTACCCTATGCCATAACCGGATGTGCGCTGGTGTAGGCAAACATACCCCTCTTTGAGGAACATGGTCACCTTTAAATTTTACATTTTAAGAGTTACATATAGAAGAGTGCACACATTCTTTCTTTTAATTTCTAGCTTTTTCTCCATGTTTTTCCCAAAAAGTAGAAAACAAAGCTTGTCAGTTGGTAGGTAATATCTGTAGGAAAATTTTGATTTAGAATAAGGAGGATAAAACAACCAAACTAACAGTTCTCTTTAAAAATTACAGGACTGGAGTTACTGTGCTTAGATGTGTTTAAACAGAAGTGGGATAAAATCTGAGACAGAAGGGGATCAAACATATGGTGATGGAAGGAGAACTGACTCTGGGTGGTAAACACACAATGTGATATATAGATGATGTATTACAGAATTGTACCCATGTACCTGAACCTATGTACTTTTACTAACAATCGTCACCCCAATAAACTAATTAAGAAAAAAAAAAGCAATAAAAGCCTTCATACAATGTTAAGAGAGGCCTTTCTCCTTCTTGAGATTGATCCGCTCCACATCTTGGAGTGCATCGCCCTTTACTAATAAACTTCTTAAGACTATCCTTAAGAAAAACTAAAATAAAAAATAAAAAATATGAGACAGGGACTCAGTACAATAGAAGTGAAGCTAAGATGACTTGAGTCTCCTTTTGATTTTGAAATCACATAGCAGAAACACCCATAGCTATTGAATGGTGAATGAAACAGGTGTTATGTGCACCCCCATAGCTATTGAATGGTGAATGAAACAGGTGTTATGTGCACCCCCATAGCTATTGAATGGTGAATGAACAGGAGTTATGTGCACCCCCATATTGATCATATCTACATCATTCATTCTACTACTTATCTTTTCTCCCACAAATAGTTTCTTTTCCTCCCATGATACAGATTTGAATGTTGTGTTCAATTTCCCAATATACTACCCCACTCTCCCCCATACCCTTTCACTGAGAATTTAGTCAGTACCTGGTGGGACAGCTGTTTGTTCTGCTCCAGATATTCAGACACAGTCACTCTCTCTGGTGCATGAGTAAAGTAGTACTTGTCCCGTTTCCATCATCCACAGCAAGTCCTTTCAAACACTGTTTACCCCCATTTGCAACTCATGAAGATAATTGACTTTTTTAAATGTTTATTTTAGCTATAGCATGAATTTTACTCTTTTAAATAATGTGGTGGCCTAACTGGTTTTAAATAATGTTAAGGTGATTGTAATGACAAGTACTCTCATCAGAAGGTGACCTGGGGTTAATGGTGGCGAGTAGCAATTTCCATTTCAGTGACCGAGATAGAATGTACATATCCTCAGGGAATCACTTAGGGTAGACACTCCCAGACACCACCTGAGAGTAAGAGGTGTGGGGCACAGAAGAGAGGCAAAAAGAATGCCATGGAGCACAGTTGTTGGGGGCGGAGACAACTGCAACAACATAATCCCCAACCATTTACAAGCAAGTGAAGGAAGTGATGAGGAATCCTGGAGTCCTCAGACTGGGTTTGTGTCCTGGCTCTACCCCTGACTTGTAAAACAATGAGCAAGACTGGGGACTGGAGTACAGGGTTTCATGGACACAGAAGGTATTTGGGGGTGAAGGTAGAGGAGATGTTTCTGCTGATAGCATATAGTGCTAGATTATAAAGAACTCTGTGAGTTGAAATAAAATTTAAACTTCATTGAAAAAAAATTGGTCTGAGGAGCCAGAGAATGTGTAAGATGACTCAAAAAGGAATTGGAGAAATAAAGTAAAGGGTTTGCCCCACAGACTAAGAGCCTGGGATAAGATATTAACAGTGGTGGTAACAAGGAGACAAAGGCAACAACTATTAGGAAAATCAATGAGATTTGTTGTTTGAGACAGGGATGACTCTTTGTTTTGGGGGTTAGCAACTGGTAGTGACAATCATAACATCAAAAAGATGCAATTCATATGGAAGTCAATAAGGAATTCTCTTGAGGTTATATTGGCTCAAAGGGCTTATGTATCAAACAGGTGGGAATGATCTGCAGATGGTCATATTTGGATCGGGGATTGCACTGCAGACAGCAATTAGGAGTCCTTCCTTGTGTTCAGATGTAGCTCTGCCTTTAGATACAGGCTATGAATGTATCAGGTGAGATACAGGTAAGGTCAAGAGGCCACTGACGATTATCATGGTGATGAACATTTCAATGGTGCACCTCACAATGTACTTTTCAATATATACTTATTTAATTCCACCACAATGAGTGAGAAATGAATGATTAATATCAATGGTTAACATTAAGGGATAGAAAACTCTGATGTTTTTTCTCTTTTAAAAATTCTACTTTTTTCAAGATGTTCTGTTATAAACTTGAAGAAATTCTAATTATGAGAGTGATTGGCTCAGTCATCCAGGAGAGCCAAAAAGTCTCTTCCCAGGAGGTAAAAATTAGGATCAAGAAAAAGATGGCAGGCCTGGAACATGGAAGTTCAGTGATGGTAGGTCATCATATTTCTGTTTTCTGAACAAAAGGTAAAGATGAAGGTTCCTAGACCATGCCTCCTTGCCATCTGATTAGCCGAGACTCAATCACATGGCTCACCCATTGACCAATCAACTACTGGTATGGTCGGAATCATGTTGAACAAGCATGGCTTCTAGGTGCTCCATCAATCGAACCAAGAAATGGGAGAAAGGAGTTCTATTTCTGTGAATTCAGTTCATTGTGTATTTAACATGATCTGTTCTATGCCCATTATAAAGGCAAATTTTTCCAATATTATAATAATTATCTACGTCAAGAATAAAAAGGAAGTTAGCAATACAAAACTAAAGTGTATGATCATTACAAGAGTTGACAAGTTTTTTTCTTTTTTTCTTTTTCTTTTCTTTTTTTTTTAGTTTCAGTAAACTATTAATTTAAAAAAATATTTATAGGGTACCACCTACCATGTTCTAGGGATTGCACCTAGCACCTCCTTTCTGATAAGTCCCTTGGGAAACCATGGTGATACAAATATCAACAAGAGCCAACATTCACCAAAGACTTATAGTCAGGAGTAAAGAAAAGGGAATAGGGAATGTCAGAGATAGCTATCGTTACCCTTGTCTATTTCACATTTTTCTCTAGCCTTGTAATTTTTTTTAACTGGGCTACTTTTAAGAGGGTAGGAGAGAAACTGTGAGACTATAAGATTCCAGAGTTTAAAAAACATACAAATCAGATTGAAAGGATAAAGCAATAGGTCCATCCACAGCACTTTGAGAGGTAAATATATAAATGACCAAAAACTTCCAAGACAAAAAATTGACCCTGAAAATGGTGAGAAGGAAGAGAAGATGCATTATTGGACAATCATGGCTATTCTTGATTTTTTTTTTTTTAAATGAAGGGGGGAAATTTCCCCTTCCTTTTAGAAGCAGAAACATGATACATTTTATGTTTCTTTTTAACTTCTTAATTTATTTATTTAAGTGTGTTTTTCCAGGACCCATCAGCTCCAAGTCAAGTAGTTATTTCAATCTAGTTGTGGAGGGCGCAGCTCACAACGGCCCATGTGGGGATTGAACTGCAAACCTTGTTAAGCACACCACACTCTAACCACCTGAGCTATCTAGCCGCCCCTATTCTTGATTTTCATTATATCTTTTCCTATGAATCCCATAGCAAACTTTCTGGTATTTCCAATCAGAGCTTCATCTGCATTTCCACTGGGACACAGTGCGTTGTAGTGAACTTTGCTTTTTAAATAGAGTGACTCTATGCTTCTAATACTGTACGAGTTTCTACATGAGTTTTTTTAGCCTGTTCTAAGAACTAACTCTGATTTATATGTTGTTTCTATGGGGAATGTGTACAGAGCATCAAATATAGAGCCTATCCTACACTGAGGTGGGGGGAATCCTTAAAAACTTCTGGGACTAGAAATCCGTCCGTGTCTGGTAATCACAGGCCAATCCTCGGGCCTCAGGGCAGACACATTGATTTACTTTAGATTTTGTTAGTGCTTTATAAAGTGACTTTTTAATGTGAGGACATGGTAAAAGGATAAAAACATAGATTAAAGGTGAGGTTCCCCAGATACATTCCAAGAAAAGAAAGGGATCTCCCACCCCACGAGCAATCAATGTTGGAGTATGTACTATGGGGACAAATAGGGAGAGTTTGAAACCAGTTTATTGGTGACCAATTCATAAAGACTTATTAAGTTCTGGTCATTGAGGCTGCAGGTGATACATATTTTGTTTCAATTCACACTTTATTAATCTTTCTCTTTTCTCAACCACAACAGAATTTATTGTTTGCACTCTGAATCAGTCACTTACAATAAGTGTCACTGCAGCAATCTGTGCACAAGTCTCTTCAATTGGCTCTAATTTCTGGAAGACAGAGCCCAACCATGGCCTTTGCTTCCTCACCCACAGAGCTCAGTTCAGTGTCTGGCACATGTGCCCAGGCAATGAGTGCAGCATGAATAAATGCACATGCCAGAAGATACTACAGTTCCTGAAATAGTTCATTTAGTTTCCCAGCTATTCCAGGGGTAATTTCCAAATTCCACAACTTCTACTGAAATTGCATGCCTGGCATAACCAGCAAGACAGTGAAAGCTGTTATTACTGTGAATCAACCAACAGATGGGAAGATTTTGTAGTTGGAAAACATGAATAAATTAGCTCTACCTTAGAAAAGGCTCCACCTTGTTTGTTTGTTTGTTTGTTTTAATGATCATAAATAAATAAGTCTTTCAAAGACCAGAGGGAAAATAGACTTCCAAGTGAGACTAAGGGTAATATTTGAGAGAGAGGAGCGATCCTTAGAAAGATCTAAGGGGGAAAATGGTACAAATAAGACACGAGACTGGAAAGTGGTCTACTTGTCTTGTTATTCTTTAAAAGCAAACTGAAGCTAGAACAAAGCTATAGGCAGTGACATTGTCTCAGATTCTTGATAGGCAATGCAGTAACAGTGGAAGCAAAGAAATGGGTACTACAGATGACCTCCTCTGTATTCTTCCTTTCAAATGTAGTTACCCCCTTAAAAAGCCAAAGATCACAGCTGCAAAGAGAAAGACAAGACTTTACAGCTTTGTCCCAGCCTCCGCAATAGCACGAAATTGCATACTTGGATGACTAAACGTTGAATTTAACCGGTGACAATAGTACACATAAGATGCTAGCTTCAAACACGACTATCACCTGGATCTCTAAAACATATATATGCATACACAGTATACACTAGACAATGCAAAACGAGTAATCCATTCTTTTAATAGTGGTTTAATACAACTAGGCATAGATGTTTAGAAGAATGTATGATTTTACTGACCTTATACCAGTTTTTCTCAACCAGTGGGTATAAAACACCTCTTCCCAAAGGAGATCAGCAGTCCATGGTGATATGGCAATGAGATAGTGTCAAATAGCATATTCAATATTTCGCAATGACTTTATAGTTAGAAAATAAGTATGTGTTGTTTTCATAATACAAACTGTGGAAATCAAGTTTCTCAAAATCTTGTTTGGAAAACAAGGTGTAAGCATAGTTGAGAAACACTGAAATAGACTACGAGTTTCTCGTATGCAGAGCACATGCAGAGAGTTATTTTTATGTCTCCTCCTCATTCTCATTCACAGTACCTTCTGTCTCATGGTCCCTGCACAGTGAATTCTCTATGGTGGTGACTTATTAAATGTGGGCTCCCCCTTACTTCATTCTCAGGCTCTAGGCAAGACTTTGAGGACACAAAGATAACTAATTCAGAGCTTCTGGCCTCAAGGTGCTCACATTCTGGTGGAGAAGACAATTAAATAAACAGATAATTGAAACAATGTTGTAAGATTTAATGACAGGGTGTTGTACAAGGGTGTAGGGACATTAAGCCCATACTTGAGTTAAATGGAAAAATATAATAAAAATACCTGATAAAATACCTTTACCGATACTTCAGCCAACATAGATTGGTAAAGAACACCTATCCTCAGAGATTGTCTCACAGGGAGCTTAAAATGATGTTTATATGCTTTCTTTGTTCCTCTTTCACCGCAAACAAACACTTGGTTCTCAATACATACGTTAGTGTCTATGGATTTATTGCTGAAATTTTGGCAAAATAATTTATGGGTGAGATGTTTTTAAATATTTAATTGAAAATATTACTCCTTCTACCTTCATTACATAGGATATTGGGGGCAGGGGACTATTTATAACCTTTTCAAGGAAAAATATTTCTAAATCAAATTACTTTAATGCAGTGAGATTTTTGTTTTTCACATGAATAAATATCGCAGTTGAGATGTAGAAAACCATTTCGCTCCCTATTTACCTCTGCTTTGCAAACAGGTACTGGCTTCTCTTCTCAGCATAGGCTGAGAACAGTGGTGTGTGTGAGATGGACTGCCCCACTAGAAATGAGGAGGCTGAAGGTTCAGTCTCATTTGCAGTCCTCAGCAGTGTTGCAAATGATCCCGGGACTCAGTAAACTGCATTATGCTTAAAAACAATAGTGTTTCATCAGAAAGTGATTTCCAAGAATGAATCATTTTCTTTTGCTTCCTTTAATTATTTAGGCTCACTGATCAAACAGGGCAGCAATACATAGCAGTTAAGACTCAGACTGTTTCGCTATTGTGAACTGCAGGGCTGCATGCTTGTTACCTGGCTTCTCTGAATGAATGTCATCTCCTCCTCTGTGAAATACTACCCATAATGTAACTCCCACATAGTGTGCAATGAGGATTGAATGATGGAAGGTCAGTGCTGAGAACAGGGCCTGGCCAATGACTGGTCGGTCATTTCTCTGTGCAGGCAATAGCAGTAAAATGAAGATAATAATAGTACTTACTTGAAAGGATTGTGGCAGTTAAATAAGTTAATATTACAAAGAACTCAAGCAGTGACTATGTATCACAGGCACTGGATAATTTAAAACAACAAAACAGAACAAACAAATAAAAAAACCAAAAAAACAAATGCTAGGCCATTATTATATTTATTATATTTCTTGAATTACTAGTGTGGGCCATAGTCTCTACATTGGTTATCTTTCTTTAATTTTATTTTCATAACGACCTTGTGAAGTAGTAGCATTTGTTTTACAATGACAAAACTGAGGCTGAAGCTCGGTGGAATTCAGTTACATAGCGTCATTCAGTACGTGGCTGAGACAGAATTTAATTAGCGTTGACTGACATTGAGGTTGTGCTTTATTTTGAACACCAACTGGAATGATTCCAGAAATTTCTATTTTCAATAATTAAAGAAACAAAACTCTTAACTATAACTATTGCTTGGAAAACTTTTTGTTGTTGTTGTTGTTGTTGTTGTTAAAGAAATCTAATCAAGTACTTTTTCACTTAAATGTGATATGGCCAATGGAAGCGACGTGCTAATGAGTCAGCTCTTTGACCTGCCCATAAGATTGACAGTAAGACCAAGTGGGTGCCCCATAGCCAACAGGAGCAGTGGTTTTACTCATTCCTTAGCCACGAGGGTAGTTGACTTGAGTGTTTTTCCAGGATAATTCACTTTCTTTAAGGATCTTGGGCCTCTTCATACATTTCTAAATAATCTTTATTTGTGCTGAAACAGTTGTGTGTATGTGTGAAAAAATGTGTTTGGTTTTCATGTGGTGCATTTGTAAACAGGACCTTCAGGCTAATCCATGGTGGTTACATTTAGTGAGCAGTGAATAATAAATGGAGGAGGGAAATGCTGAAAGGAAAAAAAATCTGAATTCACACAGCCACAATTACATTAAATGAAGCAAGACTCTCAATTTAAGTAAACTCAGATTGACAAAGTAATAATAAAAAAGATGAAAGCTACTATTTATTGATTTTCTACTATGAGTAGGGTGCTGTATTTTATCACCTCCCATATTATCTCATATACTCCTTGCAACAATCATATGGGTCAGATAATTGTTTTATTTTGCAAATGTCAAAGTAGACAATTAGACAGATTAAGTGATTAAATAAGGCCACTAGCAAGTAATAGTAACAATAGTTACTATTTTTTTTTAGCTCTTAGTACATGTCAGATACTGCTTTCAGTGGATTTTAGACATTATTCATCAACTTATTAAATAAATATTTACAACATGTTCTGTACCAGACACTCTTCTCAGCCTTAGGGTATAGCGGAATACTAAACATGATGCTCTCATACAGCTCAAGTTCTCACGGGGGTGTGATGGAGTGCAGCAAAAAAAAAAAAAAAAAAAAAAAAAAAAAAAAGAGTGCATTTTATGGCATAATATTATAACATAAATGCTATGGAGAGTAACACATTAGAGGAAGGAACAGGGAGGGATGGAGGAGGTGCGATTTAAAATAGGATGATGGATGATTTACTAAAACTTTAAAAAAAATTTAAAAAATAGCATGGACGGGGATCCCTAGGAAAGAGGGGTGGAGAGCATGAGAGGTGGCATATAAAGAGTGTCAGACCTGTAAACCAAAATTAATTTTAGACTGTAATAAGGAATATAAAGCATTGATTTGAGCAAAAGAAATTGCAACCTGGGAGACACAAATTCAGGTAGCAACCTAACTTGTGTACCATTGAGACAAAGGGGAGGCGGTCTTTTATAGTGAAACTTCCTGTCCATATTCCCAATTCGGTCTGTTTTATGTAAATGAAGTATACAAGTTGCACAGTTCTATGGGATGGGGCAGGTATCAGTCTGCTGGCAGAAAGGTGAAAACAGGGCTTCCCTCCAGTTTTTGACTCAGATAGCGTAAGCAATCAGGACATAGTGCAGGAAGCCAAGGGTTCAGTCTGCAGTGCTTCCGGGTGTACAGAGTATGTGAGGAGCCCTTCTCAGCAAATGGCTGCTAGGCATTTATTATTTGTAAAATTTGGGCCCTCAGTTAACCATGGGGAGTTCATCTCAGCAGATAAATTCCTTCTTGGGGTTTACTTCAAATGAATCTTGCTTCTCAGGGTCTGCAAACCCATGGCTTATTCAGAACTGGGCTGCTATGCTGTTTCATCACTCACTACTACAACATAGTTGTTAAGGACATATTTTATAAATACCCTTCTGTGATTTGAATACTATCTTTAAAAGAGTCCCCTAGGCAAAGTAATTAAACTGTCTATGCATTTCCTTAAGCTATAAGTTGAAGAAAATGATATATCATGTCTCATAAAGTGCTTGTGAGGATTAGTGAGTTCTCTGATCTCACTTCCTACTATTCTCTTTCTCAGAGATTGTTCATTACACATCGCTCAGCTTCCACACTCCCAGGCAGATCTGTTGGCTACACCTTAGTTCTGATGTTTTGCTCTTCATGTTGACCCTGCCTGGGTCACTCTGACTCCAGATTCCATTATGGCTTGTTTAGTTGCCTTTTTTCCTGTATTACTTCAAGTTATCTTCTCAGTGAGGTCTTTAAGGACTTCACCTGAAGTAAGTGTCTCGCAAGATGATGTTGTCCCTCTATAGGTCCACCTCTACGACTTTTTACCAACTCCAGGCTGGTTAGCAGGGTCAGGTCTCCCCATAGTGCAAATAAGGACATACAGTCTAGCACCCAGAAGGAAATAACTCCAAACAGGAAAGAAAAAAAATAGCACCTACATAGTAAGACACCAGCAGGAATTAGGGAAAGATGAGTGGAAATGGACATTGAAGTGGTGGAGGTAGGGTGAGGAATTGAACTATAAATTTTGATAGGCAAGAATGTGTTGACATGGGAGTAGCGACCTATGTCCACGGTTTAGCAACTTGGCAAGGTCAGCTCAAATTAAGCTCAATATGCTGTAGGTATGGCTCCTTAAAGCTCTGACATAATGATGGCTAACTGTAAATGCCACAGAGAAGGCAGGATTACAATGCCAGCGTATTGAGATAAGGGGCAAAAGTTTTAGGGAAGTGAGAATGAATTTATTATGTAAAAATCATCATTTGACTGTGTTCTGGGTAGGCCAATAGGGTAGGTACTCCTTTAACTAAGATAAGAACGTTTGTACTGGAGAGGGATACTGAGTATTTTAACAGTCTTTCTTCTGTAGGCTGTATCAGATAGCTAGAAATGCCACCATGGACCTGGGATTTCTATAAACAATGCAAGTATAGAGCAGATGGTTTCTACAAGGGTATTCTGGAATGGCATAAGCAAGATGATCATATTTAACTGTCAGAGACAAGATGCAGTCACCAAAATGTACAGGAAGGCTCGTGACAATGAGAATGTCTTATTCCCTAGAATCTATGGTGATGGCTAATAGTTCATGACATTCAATGAAGCAAGTTAATATGCCCTATTGAAAGAGAGTGAAAGAAAATTGCTGACAAGAAGGCAAATGACATCCTTGTGTGGAAAACTGCGGCCCACAATATGAGACAGTTCACAGGCCCAGGACTCGTCCATTGATGGGGAAACCAGAAAGAAGACCTTTGCAATGCTACCACAGGTATTTATGTTAATTATTACCCAGATCTTTCCTAAAAGATACCTGTAGTAATATATTGGACTAAATTTGTACTGGAGAAAAAAGAATACCCAACCTTTTCAAGAACTGTTGACTGTGAGTTCTGACATATCACTGATGCCACAGAAGCCCAACCTCCATCAGAATCTACCAGCTAGTAAGAGCCCCGTGGAGGCCACTTATAAAAGGAGTTCTAGGCCAAGTCACCTCTCAATTGGTTCAATCTTTCTGCAGACCTTCCCTGTTATCATTTTCCTGGTCTCCAAGTGTGTAATTGGGATAATATATTTAGAAGCTGGCAGGACCTCGTTTTGGTCCATGATTTATGGAATAAGAACCAAAATGATAGTAAGGCCTAAGTGAAGCCTCTGAAATGGCCCTTTGTGACACCCTCCACCCTAGGCAATGGTAGGAAATCAGAAGCCATAATACATTCTGCAGTAATTGCAGAGATTAAAGCCACCATTAAAAATGGAAAGCTTTCAGGGACGCTGCAGTGGGGCTGCCCAATATAATCACATTCAATTAGTTTGTATGGTCCCCACAAACAAAGACCACTCTTGGAAAACGACAGTCGTCTACTGTAAACTTATCCAAATGATAGCCACGATTGCAGCTACACATACAATGAAATTTCTGCTGGAACAGATTAATGCAGGCTTTGGCACTTAGTATATGGCTATTAATCTAGTGAACAGACTCTTCTCAGAACACATCACGAAAAATGAACAAAAGAAGCCACCACCCAGGTTTATTGAAATATAACTGACATAAAACATTGTGTAAGTTCAATGTATGCAATGTGATGATTTGATACGCATGCTCATATATGTGTGGGACTGCTGGATCATAAGGTAGGGCTATTTTTCATTTTTTGATGAATCCCCATACTGTTGCCCATAGTGGCTGGACTAATTTTTATTTCCACAAACAGTGAACCAGGGTTTCCTTTTCTCTACATTTTCACCAGTGTTTGCTATCTCTTGTCTTTTAGATGATAACTTTTTTAACAGCATGCAGTGATAGCACATTGTGGTTTTCGTTTACATTTACATAATGATTAGTGATATTGAGCAAATTTTTATTATAATTGTTGGACATTTGTATGTCTTCCTTGGAAAATGTCTATTTAGCTCTTCTGCCCATTTTTAAATTTTAAGTTGCTATTGAGTTGCACGAGTTTCTTATATCAACCCATCATCAAATATATGGTTTGCAAATATTATCTTTTTACCATTCCATAGGTTGTTTCTTTTCTCTTTTTTCATTTTGTTGATTGTTTCTTCTGTGCAGAAGCTTTTTAGTTTGATATAGTTTCACATGTTGACTTTTCCCTTTACTACCAGTGCTATTAGTTTCATATCCAAAAAGATATTAGCAGGATAAACGTCAAGGAGCATTTTATCCACTTTTTTCTAGGATTTTTATGGCTGCAGGTCACATGTTTAAGTCCTTAATACATTTCAAGTTAATTTTTGTGAGTGGTGTAAGATAGGGGCTATTCAGGGTCTTTTGTGGTCCCTTATGAATCTTCTTATTGTTTTTTCTATTTTTGCAATTAATACCATTAGAATTTTGATAGGGATTGCACTGAATCTACAGATAACTTTGGATATCATTGACATTTTAATAATATTAACTCTTCTGATCCATAAACAAAGAATATAACTTCTTTCTGTCTTCTTAAATTTCTTTCATCAATATCTTATTGCTCTCAGTGTATAAATTTTTCACTTCCATGGTTAAATTTATTTTTAAGTATTTTATGTTTTGATAACTTTACAAATATGATTGTTTTCTTTATTGCTTTTTCAGATAGTTTATCATTGTATAGAAATGCTACTAATTGTTGTAAATTATTTTGTATCCTGAAACTTTATGGAATTTCTTTAGCAGCTCCAATGAGCTTGGGGAGGAGTCTGTAGGATTGTTGATATACAAGGTTATGCCATCAATAAACAGATGATTTTACTTCTTCCTGTTTAATTTGTATGCTTATTTATTTACTTTCTTGCCTAATTACTCTAGGTAGGAATTCCAGTACTATATTGAATAGGAGTTGTGAGATTGAACATGCTTATCTTGTTCCTGATGTAGAGGAAAAAGTTTCAAACTTTCATTCTTCAGTCTGATGTTTGCAATGAGTTTGCCATATATGGCCTTTTTACACTGAGGTATGTTCTTCCATACCCGATTTACTGGGCACTATTATTATGAAAGAATGTTGGATTTTTTAAAATGTTTTTTCTGCATCTAGTGAGATGATTATATGATTCTGTTTTCATTCTATTAATGTGGTGTACTACATTTATTGATTTGCATATGAT
This sequence comes from Rhinolophus ferrumequinum, assembly GCF_004115265.2. Taxonomy (NCBI): domain Eukaryota; kingdom Metazoa; phylum Chordata; class Mammalia; order Chiroptera; family Rhinolophidae; genus Rhinolophus; species Rhinolophus ferrumequinum. The sequence continues at coordinate 94,321,689 of NC_046291.1, read as the reverse complement.
GGACCATCCTTGCATTTCAGGAATAAATTCCACTTCATCATGGCGTTATGATTCTTTTAAAATGCTGTTCAATTCTGTTTGGTAGTATTTTGTTGAAGATTTTTGCATCTATGTTTAGCAGGGAAATTGGCCCATAAGGTGTTTGTTGTTGTTGTTGTTGTTGTTGTTGTATTCTCATCTGGCTTTGGAATCAGCATAATGCTGACCTCATAAAATGAGTTAGAGAGTGTTCTGTCTTCACATTTTTGAAAGTTCATTTTTAAAATGTTTGTAGAATTCACCTGTAAGCCATTTAGTTCTAAGCTTTTCTTCATCGGGAGGTTTTTGATTACTGATTCAATCTTCTTACTTGTTATTGGTTTGTTTGGATTTCTATTTCTTCATGATTCAGACTCAGTAGGTTTCTAGAATTTTAACAATTTTTTTAGGTTGTTAAATTTATTGGTGTGTAATGGTTCATAGTAGTCGCTTATGATCCTTTGTATTTGTGTGGTATCAGTTTTAATATCTCTTCTTTCACTTATAATTTTATCTATTTGAGTCCTCTTTTTTCTTGGTTAAGCAAATACTACCAGATCTGGCGGGAGTAATAAACAACAATACAGCAATAGTCGGAGACTTCAATACCCCACTTTTAATAATGGATAGACATTCAGACAGAAATCCTTCAGGCAGAAAGTCAATAAGGCTATGCTAGACTTGGACTATACTTTAAAATCAATGTACCTAGCAGGCACATACAGAACACTCTATCCAATAGCAGTAGAATACATATTCTTCTCAGGTGCACATGAAACATTTCCTAAATCATATGTTAGTTCACAGAACAGTCCCAGAAAATTTAAAAAGATTAAAATTATAGTAAGTATGTTTTCTGACCACAATGGTATAACACTAGAAATCAGTAATAAGAAGAAAACTGGAAATTTCACAAATATGTGGAAATTAAGCAACATAACCTGGAATAATCTGTGGGCCAAATATTAAAGCACAAGAGAAATAAAAAATATCTTCAAACAATTGAAAATAGAAGCAAACATACCAAAAACATATGGAATACAGTAAAAACAGTGCTGAGAGAAATTTATAATGATAAATGTCTACATTAAAATAAATATCAAATAAATAACATAACTTTATATCTCATGAAACTACAAAAAGAACAAATGAAGTACAAAATGAATAGAAGGAAGGAGATAACAAAGATTAGAGTGAAGATAAATGAAATAGAGACTAGAAAAACAATAGAAAAGATCAACAAAACTAAAAGTTTATTTTTGAAAAAGAAATGAAATTGACAAAAGAAGGTTTAATTTATGTGGGCAGGGCATCTATTTTAATTGCCCCTGGACATGATTAACTCTACTCTCTTTCACAATATAAACCTAGGGGACTTTGAACATATTGACAACCTCTAGAACATCTTGCTAATTCACTATTCTGATGATGTCATGCTAATTGAATCTGATGAGTAGGGTAGCAAGTAAATACCTTAGTAAGACACTAATGTGCCAAAATGAAGTAGATAAACTCATCAAGGATTGGGAGGTCCAACATATGAATGAATGTTTTGGAATTCAGTGGTTTAAGGCATGCTGGAACATTGTGTCTAAGATAAAAGACAAGTCATTGTTCCTCAGAATTGCTATCATCAAGATACAAGCAGTAGTTGGTGGGCCTTGTTGAATTTTGCAGTCAGCGTACAATGTACTTGGTAATAATGCTCTAACTTGCTTATCTAATCACTTGGAAGTCTAGCAGGTTTGAGTATCACTCAGAACTAAGGAGACTCTATGAGGTTGGACAATTAAGTTCACAAATTCACCCTAGAAAATGTGCTACATACCTCATTGCTGAATACCACTACAGTCACCTTCAAAGTACTCCCATTGGGAAGCTATGCACTGATGCCAGTGCCTAGTCCACCCTTCAAAGCAATTTTGGAATTCTTTTTCTGGAATGGCCATCAGAGCTGTCATCGTATTACCCTTGATGTCCTGAATGTCATCAAAATGTCTTCCTTTCAATATTTCCTTTATTTTCAGGTAAAGAAAGAAGTCATTTGGGGCCAGATCAGGTGAGCAGGGAGGGTGTACCAATAGTTATTTGTGTACTGGATAAAAATTCCCTCAGAGACTGCTGTGTGAGCTGGCGCATTGTCGTGACACAAGAGCCACGGATTGTTGGTGAAAAGTTCAGGTCATCTAACTTTTTCATGCAGCCTTTTCAGCACTTCCAAATAGTAAACTTGGTTAACTGTTTGTCCGGTTTGTACAAATTTGAATAATCCCTCTGATATCCAAAAAGGTTAGCAACATTGTTGCAACAAAGTTCGTGAACTTAATTGTCACACCTCATATACTAGGTTTAGGTATCCTTGTTATATCCCAAAAAGCTAGACTGTAGAATCTGTGAAGCAGCAGATGGAAGTAAGATGCCCTTCTCACCATCACTCACACTGATGTGCTTGTGAAACTTTCCTCCTATTCTCCCACAAGCTTAGTCTGTGCTGTGGTAGAGTCTTACTTCTGTGGCAGAAGTAGGAAAATACTAATAATCGGGACAGAGATAAATCATTTCACAGAACTTGAGGTACAATTATCATGTGGTAACTTTGGGCTCATTGTGGGAGTGGATCAGGAGGTAAAGGAGAGGTTACCTGACTCTTAAGGGTAATTGCTCCTCGTTACCACTGTGCAGTTGCTGTTTCAGGATGTGGGCAGTGAGGCAGGGCACCAGAGGATGAAGACCACAAGATTATGTGTCACTGGGTCAACTCTAACTCCTGGCTACCCTATGGAGTGATGACCTAAATGTCCTATCCTCAGCAGCGCTGCTCAGATTATACAGACTCGTGCCAAAGGCTTCTTTAATGGAGTCAATCCATCTCATATTTGGTATTTCTTTTTTCCTGCTGCGTTTAATTTTCCCCAACATTATTGTCTTTTCCAAAGAAACTTGCCTTCTCATAATGTGCCCAAAATAGGACCGCTTCAGTTTGGTCATTTTTTGCCTCCAGCGATGTGAAATTTCAGGCTTCATTTGCTTTGGGACACCCTTGTTCTTTTTTACGGCCATCTACAGTATCTGTAGAATTATTTTCCAACACCATATATCAAATGAATTTTTTTTTCCTAACAGCCTTTTTCGTTGTCCAACTTTCACCTCTGTACAGAGTAACTGGGAATATGACAGTGTGAATGATTTTAGCCTTGGTTTCTAATGACACAGCTTTGCTCTTGGTGATCTTTCCTAATTCTTTCACTGTTGCCTTTCTGAATCCTGGTCTTTTCTTGATTTCTTGGCTGCAGTTTCCATTTAAATTGATGACTCAATGAATGTAAATAAAATTTTTAATAATTTCAGTATCTTCACTGTGTATGTTAAAGTTGTGCATTTCTTTTGTAGTCATAATTTTTGTCTTCTTTGGTGTTCAAATGCAATCCTGCATTGGCACTTTCTTCCACTTTCATCAGAAGTTGTTTCAAGGGGTGGCTGGTTAGAGCATGGTGCTGATAATACCAAGTTTGCCGATTCGATCCCTGCAGGGACCACTGTGAGCTGCGCCCTCCTTAGAAAAAAAAAGACAAAGAAGTTATTTCAAGTCATTTTCTTCCGATAAGGGGGTGTCACCTACGTATTTTAATTTTTGATATTTCTTCCACCAATTTTCACTCCTCCTTCCTCTGAGTCTAGCCAAGTTTTGCATATGATATATTCTGCACACAGATGAACAAACAGGAAGATAACATGTGCCCTTGTCTGACATCTTTGTCTATAGGGAACCTTTTGTCTCTCTATTTTGGTAGTGGCTTTCTATCAACAGTACAGGTTCCATACTGGTGTACTTAAGCACACCAGGTTCTTTCAGAACAACCCATAGCTTTTCATGATTGATGCAGTTAAAGATTTTACTGTATGTAGTCTGAAGCAGACTTATCTTCTTCTGAAATATTTTGGAGCATTCCTGTATCAATCAATAGTTTTCAATTAGATCTTGAGTGCCCCTTCTTTTTCTGAATCCCACTTGAACATCAAATCAACGTTTCTGCTCCGTATAAGGTAGGAGACTTTATTGCGTCATCTTGAGCATTACTTCATTTGCATCGGAATTTAGAGCAATGCTCATATAGTGACTGTACTCCTTGACATCTCTATACTTGAAAATCGGGATGTGTCTTGAATATTTCCAATCTGTGAGCCATCGTTTTGTTTTTCATATTTGTTGATATATTCTTGTTAGGCTTTTGACAGAGTCAGTCTCTGTGACTGGAAATACGCTCATAATTCTATCAGTATCCCATCTACCCCAGTGATTTATTTCTTCCTAATATTTTGGGGGCATCTTTCACTTCACTTTCTAGAATTACAGGTTCTTCCTCATAGGAGTCTTCTTCAAAGATGTCATCCTTTTGTCTCTTCTGTAATTTTCAGTATACTGTTTCCCCCTTCCCTTTGTTTTTGCCTGATCAGGTAAAGTGCTTCTTTGTTGGCCATTCAGCATTCCTATTCTAGGTTTCAATTTCCCTTTTATTCCTTGAATCTTCTGGTAAGTGAGCTCTTGGGTTTTGTTTTGTTGTTGTTGTTGTTCTCTTCTATCTCCTTACATTGAGTATTGTAATAATTCTCTTTATTTCTACATGATAGTGTCTGAAAGACTGTTTCTAGGACTCTAACACAGTTTTAGTCACCTTTTACTTTTGCCTATCACCTGTTTTTAATCATTTTTTTAGTGTTTCTTGTGTCACCCATCTTGATTTTGCTTTCCCTTTTTACTTCTGGCATTGTCTTTTCACATTATTCCCTAATAATATTTCTCGATTCAGCCCACAGTTCTTCTGGTTCTCAGTCAATTAAGTTTAACAGTGCAAATCCATTTTTCGTTTTATGTGGGCTTTAAATCCATCAGGAATGCTATTTACATTATATTTGGGTGCTCTTCTTCAGCTCTACTCTAATGTTTGATATTAACAGTTCATGGTCAGCACCACAATCTACTTCTGGTCTTGTTTGGCTGGAGGGAATGCAGCTTCCCCATCCCCTGATTCCAATTACGTATTCTATTTTATTTCTATGTTAGCCAGCTGATGAAGTCAATGTGTATGGTCATCTCTTTGATTTTTCGAAGCACGTGTTTGTGATGGACAAGTTGTGGGCTTCGTGCTGATAGCCCGAAATCTACATGCTGATATCTTGCTTTATTTCTGACTGTCATGCAGGGTGGCATGCGGGGTCTCTGGTCCCACTCCCCACATATGAACGCAGGACATCGTGAGGACAAAAAGGAACACCCACGGAGCCATAGATAGGGGAGTCACACCACTGTAGTCTCACTGGCGGCTGGGTTGAAGACATAGGAAACAGGAGTTACACTATCCACCACCTGCAGTCTACTTCTCTCTGCCAACCAACCTCACTTGCTAACTGCAATCCCCTCTTGCTAGCTCAGTCACCATTTTCTTGCTAGCCCCTATTTTCCTGCTAGCGCAGCCATGACAGTTATATTAGTGCCCAATGGCTCACTGGTTACAGCTGACGGCCAACTAGCCACAGCTGATGGCCATCCAATCACGGTTGATGGCCATTTACTACCTGAACCAGCACCTTTCCGCGTGAGGCTGAGAGCCTGGAAACTGCACTCCTGGCTCTGTCCCCACACTAACTACTAGTCCACAGTTTCTGATGACATGATTCTGATTTATTTCCTAGTTTTATGTTCTAGTCACATAATTATCAGCTTGTCTTGTTTTGGTGTATGATCAATTTCTTCTTGGATACTTGCAGAAAAGCTTTCAATTTCATCTTGTTCAGCCTCTATAGTTGAAACATAGACTTGAATGATGGTTATGTATGTAGGTTATCCTAGAAGTCTGATTGATACTACTTGGTCAGACCTTGTAATGTAGCCCCTAACTCCCTGTGCCACGTCCTGCCTCAGTATTAAGTCCACTCGCTTTCTTTTCAGAGATTGTCATTTCCAGAATTGTACTTTTTGTAGTAGCCTGACTGGAAATGTCCCATTGCAGTCCACAGTAGTTCAATAACACCAAACACTGCAAGGTTTAAAGATGCCTCCTTGCTTTACAATTTCCAGTTTTCCTTGGTTTATGTCTGTTATGTTCCATGTTTCGATTGTACGTGTTGTGCAGCATCGTACTTTCCTTTCACCTTTGTGCACATCAGCTGCTACACGTCCTCTGAGCTTTGTTCTCGTTGTTGTACCATTAGCAACAATGCTAGTCCTACATTCTCTGCTCTTCCCCAGCAACTATTTGAATACTTCCCAACCTGGGAATCTCATCTTTCAGAACAATGTCATATTTCATTTTGGACTGTCTCATCATAGGGTTTCCAGGTTAAATATAATATATATGAATAAAAAAAGAAAATGCAGCAGTGGTTTACCATTGCCTTCTGCTGCTCAGTATGTGGGTCCAAACTACCTGTGCTCAGGTCCATGGTGTCACAATCACCAAATGCCCACAAAATATAAGTGCTCCTGTGGGAAGAACACAAAATACTTGGGGATAAAAGTCTGGGCCATACCACCAGGCAAGCAAACTAATCTAACTGAAGTGAAAAGACTCTAGAATTTGGGGTAGAAGAGAAAGATGATAGAATAGATTATTGCCTCAGGTCCAGCTGCAGCGGAAAAGCTCCGTTAACACTGTGTACTACATCTTTGCAGGGATTGTACTTGGTCACCAACTTGAAAGAGACCCTGTGACAGAGTGGACTAAATAAGGGGCAAAAGTGGGTCTGAGCCATAAGATCAAACAGTCTTGCTCCTCTTGGGGACTGTTTCCTATCTTCTAAGGCTCTTATTCCAACCACTACTGCCATGACTACCTCTGCGCAGGTGTTAATTAATTAACACAGACGCAATTTGTTAATGCTTTGCCTTGGGCCTTGTTCCACAGACTTCTCATTTCTCATCTGGAGTGTCTCTGACTCCGTAGCATGCCATGGCCACAGGAGTCTGCACGCCACTCATTACGGGTAATCCAGCAGTAAATCGAAGTTAACACTTATATTGTCACCTGGACCAACTGGGGAAATCAATGGATAAACACTTCTCCCCTTTTCTCTAAAGAAGCAAATTCTAGGAAGCATTCATACCCTCATTAGAAAGGACTCTGGTGATGGACAGCTCACTAAGGCATTTTTGTTCTTTTTTTCCTGCCGCCTGTTTATCCCACCGCCCCCATACTTACTACCTGTGATCACATTTTCAAATAAACTATCTACATTGAAACCTTTGTCTTAAGCTCTATGTTTAAGGAACTCAATCCTAAGACATTTCACAATCCATGTGTTCATTACATGCTATAAACTTTCTCTTTATAATTGTTAAGTCTCAAATGTAAAGGGATTTTTATTTCAATAGGACAATCAGATATTCGCAGGAGAAATTTATATATATATATATATATGCATGTAGCTAATGCACAATATTAAAAAAGCACCTGTAAATAATAGTTTTCTTTTCCTTTATTGTTGTTATTGTTGCTGTATTCTGACTGCTTATGTACTTCATTCAGGAATAAGCTGAAGAGATGCCCTCCTGGACTGCTGACATGAGGTTCATCAGAGTGGGTTCAGACCAAGATGACAAACTCAAAATCAAATTATCAGATAAAATAATTTAGAGAATAGGTTAAAAAAAATTTTAACACCTGCCTATAAAGCAGATAGCAGGAAGTAAGAATGGGTACTTTAGATGCTGAAGCTTTCTGGCTATGCTGGGTGTGGGCCTGCTGAGCTCTGCCTCAGTGGCTGCCACCTTATGGGAAGAGAAGGGGGCGTGTCTGAAGGCGTCAAACATCAGCTTTAATAGCAAGTCTTTGTTCTCTGCTTTCATGACTTTGTGATGAATCATAATGTCCAGGGATAAACAGCTACAACATGTATGTCACTATTCCTTCTTCCTCCTGCCACAACAGTCCTCAGTAACCAGCCATGACACCCTTTCCAAGAGTCCAGATGTGGCTTCAGAATCGTTCGCCACACCGTGCTGTAGGCAGCCTCAACAAATGCAAGAACATAAAATCTTGCATTTGTTTGGAGGATGTTGTGATAAAGAATGTAACAGATACTTTGACGGTGTCTCTGGTTAATAACAAAACACCTACATAAAAAATACAATATCTAGCCTAGCTCTCTATTTTTAAATAGATGCTATAAAACTCTGATAAAAAGGGATCTGAGAAAATAAAATGATTTAAAGGCTATCTATCAATTATAAGCTCTGGTTTAGTAAGTAGATGCTATTGGAATTTTAGGAAAATGGATGAGGAGGATGTTAATAGAAAATCTGTGCAAGACATTGTGCTAAATGCCTTCATATGTCTATCAGAAATCACTGTGTCTGATACAAAAATGAGAAAAGTGAAATAGAGAGAGGTTAAATAACTTGCTGCAGGTACATGTTCAGATAAAACGTGGATACAGCCACATACAGGATATTTTTTATCTATAAGGAAGAAATTAACAGGAAGGTGGGGAAGTTTATAACATAGAATTTATTAATCATTTCTTCAATTATATTTTCATTCAGTTTTCTTTTGCAGAAGAAATACCATTTATTCAATCAACAACTATTAACAATCCTGTCCAGCAATGGAGATATGAACAAGAGTATCTCGATCCTTCCCTGTGGGAATTAAGTCTAGCTAGAGGACACACAGGTACAAAAGTTATTATAATACAGTAATTACTATAGTTTGAACAGTCTTATAATATCAGGTGCTTTAAAGACCCAACATGGTTCCTTGGGAAAAGCAGGACTTTGGAACTGAACCATGTGGCTTTTAATGCATTCCTCCTCTTATTATTAGCTACGTAACTACTGACAAATTGCTGAATGTCTCCGAGCCTCAGTTTTATAACCATTCAAGGATTCAATAATAACTAAGAGAAATACTAATCTTTTTTTTAAAGCTTTTCATATCCAAGAAATGTTACAGGTTTTGAATATATTATCTGATACAATCTTCTCAATCTTCTTACAATTAAGGAAACAGGCTTAGAAAGTTTTAGGGGTATTCTCAGATCACAGAAATAAGCATATTTAGCAGTAGAGACAGGATTTAAACCCACAACTATCTGATCCCCAAGTTCATGCCTTTTCCTTCTATACTGCTCTTTGCTGCTACTTGTAAGAGTTTATTCAGTGATTCCAAAATATAATACATGAAAATGAACAAATAAATGAACTATCAACTTGTTTGAGCGCTTGATATATAACAGGTACTGAGCAAATGGCTTATGAAATGTTGGCCTTCAAACCAACATTGTTCCATTCTCCAGACCAGACTCAGGAACTTGCGCATAACAGACAATGGGGAATATTAATTGCTGCTTAGCATGGAGTGACATAGGAAAAGGAATCCTGTAGAAAAATGAATCTATATGTTCTCTGTGGGCAGGAAATATATATAATTTACTTTTGTGTCCCTACTCCTAGCAGAGTACCTTATCAAATTAAAGATAAAACAACTGGAGAAAAAAAATTATAACCATATCCATACATTACTATTTCAGGTTAATATGCACCATGATTGTATAAAGAAAGACTATTCTCAGTTTTGTTTCTAAACCTCTTTCTTGATGATGAAAAGGCTTCCAATTGTTGAGTCTCAGGTTACTCAGAATATTTGTCCTCAGAGAACTGGGACTGTCACTTCATTGTGATTTTCCAGATTAGAATTCAAAGGCCTGAGACTCTTAAATGTTGGTTTTCTTTCTTGCAGGAAAACTAAATAGACTACAATGATCCCTGTTTAACAAAATTATCACTTTATTGTAACTCAATTTTCTTAGAAGCTTAATAACAATATGTATTGGGGAGTAGGCCAAGTAAATTTCACAAGAAACTGTGGCCTCCCGTCATACCTTCTCAGAAATATTTTAATTTTTTTGAATTTGTTCATAAACAGTTTAAGAGTTACCTTATAAAGGTACCCTCAATCTTAGGGTGGAAATCCGGCAGACAACTAAAACATCATTGCTTTATATCAGAATTAATCCTAGATGCCCATCTCATTAATGGTTCTCTGAAAACCTTTTGGATATGCTAGATCATCTGGAAATTGGATCATCTGGAAATTTGTGATTAACTGCGGACCTAATGGTAGCCAGGTGTTTCTTGAGAGTATAGGATAATATGAAGCGTATTAACCTTGTGAATTGGAGACCTGGGTCCTAACTATGGCTTTATGAATACTGAGATATATGGTCCTTGTAGGAATCACTTAATATCTCAGATCCTTCTCATCACTAAAGAAAGTTTCTCTCTAGCAATTTAGGAAAAAACTTGTGGGGAAGGAATTACTCTGTGTGAACACAGGTCTTTCCCCAAATCAGGAATGTATCCATAAGGAAAAACAAAACATTACCATGGTGATCTTCTATTTCACATGTACCCAGGAGAAGAGGAGGAGATTATGACACTTCTCAAACACCACCAGTGTTTATGAGGTTGTGGCACATGCCATAGCAAGTGTGACTTTGTCACCATGCTCCATTGAGGAATCATCTGGACCCAAAGAGATATTCATAATTCTAAGATCTATTCACTTTTCTTGTCATTTTACCAGATTCTGTGTGTTTGGGCCAAGTCACATTTTAATCATCATAGGGAGCTGACAATTATTTCTATTCTCTAACTCTTTCCAACTAAATTGTTCCAATTTTAAATCCAAATTTTGTAATTGCATTTTTCCTTTTTGGATATACTGAAAGAGTTGTGTAAGATAGAGGATGCAAGTCTGCATGTGACCATTCGCCATCCTTTACTATATGTTTGATTTTAGACTCTAACCATCAGTTGATTGTTCTTCTTTTCTCCTCTCTTCTCTTTTACTCACCTTCTTTTCTTCTTCTTCACTTCTTCCTCTTCCACCTCTTCCTTTTTCTTCTCTTTACTTCTACTTACAAAATCAAGTGTAAGGGTCATTATATAAATCCTACATGAGTAGAAGATAAAGATCAAATAAAATGTTGCATATAAAATCTGGAATGGGGGGGTAGAAGCGTCTTAGTCAGCAGCCATAACAAAACACCACAAACTGGCTGGCTTAAACAACAGAAATTCATTTGTCACAGTTCTGGAGGCTGGAAGTCCAGGCACAACATCCCACTTCATTTGGTTCCCAGTGAGGTCCCTCTTCCCAGCTAACCAATGGCCATCTCCTCACTGTCTCGTCACATGACTAAGAGAGACAGAAATCCCACGAGGGCTTCATTCTTATGACCTACTGACTTTTCAAAAGCCTCACCGCCAAATACCATCACATGAAGGGGTAAAGATTCAACATGAGGTTTTGGGGGACACAAATATTTATTCCATAAAAGGAAATGAAGACCTCCTCCATAAAAAAACAACAAAAACCAAGCTATTCAGACCTCTGGAAGTTAATAAAAATCTTGCAACATTACGAGGAGTGTTTATTGAAGAAAAACTGTTGAACCCCGATAAGGACAGAACAATTTGTGTCTGTTCACTTGCCGAACTCTTCTTCCCTTTCCCCAGCTCTGCAGCAGCCTTAAAAACCAACAACTTGCAGTCACTGGAGGAGAAAGACTAGTTTTGGGGGCTGGATTTAGTTCTTTTCTGTTCATTTATGAAGCACTTTCTATGTACATTTACCCTGTAAGATCTAAGAAGAAGCCAAAGGTTTTTAGTCATTACAATCACAGATTTAACACCCTAGCAAGAGATAAGCGGAAAAGAGAGCTGGTTCTATGTAAAACACTACCGATGGAGCCCTCTCTGCTGTAAAAAGTTTAAAACAGACAATTCAGAGGTGGATATGGGCACATTTTAGGGATAGGAATCATGAAAAGATTTCTCAAGGAGTGAAAATTCTAGGCAGTTCTGGGTTGTGTGGATATAAAAGCAAAGTCGTAGGAAAAAGGAAATGGGAGGTGGAGTATGGAGACTGTTTAACAGTCTGGGTTTATGATCCCCTCATGAATTTTTCTTTTTAAATTTTATGTTTCTCCACATTTTGCCACTAAAAACTGATTTTATTAACTATGCTACAATTATCACCTCTTTAGGCACGTTTGAGCAATGTCTCAGTTAATATGGGTATTTGTCACATTTCTAGAGATGCAAGTTTAATTACTATTTTATTTATTCCCTTTACTATGCTATGAATGAAGATTTTTCCTAAGATGAGTCTTAATTTCATGCAACGTAGTATAGCAGAATCTATTGTCTGCTCAAATACCTTCTTATGTCCTTTTGATGACTGGCTGACACAAGAATTTAATTCTGTCCTTCCTCAGAAATTCTGACCCATCCAACAGGGAATGTGCTCTGCAAGATACTCAGATGTTAATCTCCCATAACTCATGAGGTCACTCAATGGCAACTTTTCTTGATCCTTCCTTAATGTAATCCTTTTATGTTGTTCTCTTTCACTCACCATGACTCTCCATTTTTCTGCATCTGCCCTTGGGAAACCCCTTTAGAGTTATGTGCAATGACAAATCCTATCCCCCCCTTTTAGGTACATACAGGTGAGTTCACCTATGGGCTATAGTGTCACCTTTCACCTAATGCTATTCTTATCCTTGAGTTCCATGTACAGTCACATAGGGTTTGGTATCTCCTGCTTTAAACCAATAAAGAACACAGTGGACCTAGAGAACATTATGTTAAGTGAAATAAGTCAGACAGAGAAAGATAAGTACCATATGATCTCACTTATTTGCGGATTCTAAAGAAAAGAATAAGTGAATGAACTAATCAGAAACAGTTTGGGAGACAATGAGGAAAAACTGAGGGTTGCTAGATGGGCGGGAGGGGTGGGGGATGGGGGGGAGGGTGAGGGGATTGGAGGGCAATCGGTGACCATAGGATGGCCACGGGCTTGAAAATTAATCTGGGTAACGTAATTTGGTGGTTACCAGAAGGTAAAGGGGTTGGGGGGTGGGGGATGAGGGTGAGAGGGATCAAATGTATGGTGATGGAAGGGGAGCTGACTCTGGGTGGTGAACACACAGTGTGATTTATGAATGATGTGATACAGAATTGTACACCTGAAATCTATGTAATTTTACTAACAATTGTCACCCCAATAAATTAAAAATAAATTTAAAAAAAAAAGAACACAGTGAAAATCACTTCATTTAAGTAATTTGTATCCTGTGCCTCAATTCACAGGAACAAACTTGGGTGCACAAATTTCATTGCTAAATGCAGACTCTTTTTTCCTGATACCTCTCTCATTCCAAAGAACTCTATATTTTCTCACACATTATTACTGAAGACCCAGTAGGCCCTCATGTTTCCCAACATTACTGATATTGTAAGCTTCCTCCTCACTCTGATTTATTTGTTTATGGCACTTGTTCTGATCAACTTTGTCATGGCTATTATTGCTAATTACATTCACTGTGCAATTTTTGTTGGTAGCAGCTTTCTTCTAATTTGGTGAGGTCGTTCTTCACAGAGGCAGAAAACTCTTGTTAATAGTGCTATATCCATTCAAAAATAAATTGACTATCAAGTATTGCATATGATTTATAAGGATCACATTTCAAGTGGAATTGGCTGAGAAATTTTCTGTGGTTCAAAGTACAGTCTCAAGACACAGGTGGTATGATAGACGTATCTCTTATGAGTGTCTTTTGAATTCCCACCTCCATTGCTTTGGTCCAGAACCCTTTGCCTAAGATTATTGCCAAAGTCATCTAATTGGTCTTCCTACTGATTATCTAATCCATTCTGCTTTAGCTTCCTAATTATGGGAGAAGAGATAACTCCTTAAAATATTCCCTCCAATTCTCTTTTCTCTCATGATAGTGAGAAGATGAATTTTCTAATTTATTTCACTGTGGTTAAAGAATATACTTTATATGATTTCTACACTTTTCAGATTTACAGATGTTTGGTTTATGACTTAGGGCATGATTTATCCTTGAGAATGTTTCATCTGCGCAAGTATGTATTTTCTGTTTTTGTTGGGTGGAATGTTCTATAGATGTTCATTAGGAAACATGATTTGTAGTCTTCCTCAAGTCTTCTCTTGTTGATCTTCTGTCTAGTTGTTCTATCCAATATTGAAGTGAGGTATGAAACAACCCAATTATTATTGTTGAATCGTCTATTTCTGCCTTCATTTATGTTAGTTTTACTTTGTGTATTTTGGTGCTCTGTTCTAGGTACATACATGGATAGAACTATTATACCTTCCTAATGGATTGATCTTTTTATTATTATAACGGGTCCATCTTTATAATGTTTTAAAAGTGTTTTAAAGTCGATTTTAAATTCCATTTTTAAACTCTATTTCTTGTTTTAAACTCTATTGTGTCTTGTATCAGTGTAGACACTCCAGCTTTTCTGTTGTTGTTCCTCGTATGGTGGTTTTTCCATTCTTTTATTTTCAATCTATTTGTCTTTGAATCTAAAGTGTGTCTCCTTTATACAACATATAGTTGAATTGAGATTTTTACCCAGTCTGACAATCTCTGTCTTTTAATTAGATTGCTGCGTCCTGTCACCTTTACTGTTATTATTGATGTAGTTGAATTTATTTGTGCCATTTAAATTTTTGTTCTCTGTATGTCTCACATGTGTTTTTTCTTCCTCCTCTGCATTAAGTGAACATATTCTATTGTAGCATTTTAATTTTATTAATAATTGTTTTACTATAATTTTGAGAATTTTTAGTGTTGCTGTAGGGTTTACTGTATACATCTTAACTTACCAGAATCAGCTTCAAATTTATACTAACCTGATTCCAGTAACATATAGAAACATTGTTCCTTAATAGGTCTCTTTCCTTTTTTTCACCTTTTTTTGTGGCATTACTTTTACATACATTATATCCATTAATGCTATGAACCCAACAATAAATTCTTATAATTACTACTTTAGCATCATTTACTTAGCACATTACAGCTTTGCTTTTACCCACTTGCTCTGTGCTATTTTTGGCAAATATATTACTTTTCTAAATGTTACAATCCCATCAATAAAACACATATATATTATTTTATAAAATTGATATTAAATCAATCTAAAAGAGAAATGAGAAAATATACATTTACAGTGTCTTTATAGTGAAATAACTGCAGAATTTTTACTTGGTTCTTTTTTAGATATTAATCTTTTCTTTATTCACAGCCTCTATTTGATGTGATATTTTCCTTTACTTTCCTTTATTTCTTTCACTGCTGTAAACATATTTATTATGACTACATTGATTTTTTGTTGTTGTTGTTAAATTTAATATCTGGTTGCTCTCACAAGCCATCTGTCACCTGCTTTTTTTCCCCAATGCATGGGTTATGCTATCCTCTTTCTTTGCATGTCTCATAATTTTTTAATGGAAACTGGATATTTTAGATAATTTATCCTAACAACTCTGGACACTGGTCCCTGCCCCCTCTAAGGTGTGTTATTGTTACCTGCAGGTTTATTTTTTTAGTGACTGGCTGGATTACTTTAGTAATCACCCATCCACCCCCATAAACAATGCTAAACCTCTAACTGTGCTCCTCTGGGAGACACATCTTTTGGAGTGCTCCTGGTTACTGGGAAGACAGTACTGCAGGTAAGACTCTCTTCTACCTTTTTCCTGACCATACCCAATTGTTATACTCCACTAATGACCAGCAGTCACTCTACTGTTTTCAACAAGATCCTGGGAAAGAAGTTCCTCTATGAACTAATCCAATCAAATTATGGCTTCATGAACATAATGATTCCTGAGATTAGTATTTGATATTTATTCTAATTGCGGGATGGCTTCTTCAAATTCTCTTATTTTCTGGTTCTCTTCTGCAAACTAGCTAGCGTACAATCTAACTGTGTAAGATTCACAAATGCCTTCCTAATTGCTTTCACCACAACCTCCTCTGTCTTGAGAGTGGCCTTAGGTTTTAAACTTCTCCACACTCTATTGTTAATGAAGAAGTTCCTTTGAGAAGACATCAGGAGCTATCTGACTTAGGGACTTCTTATAGCCCCAAGGCAAAATCTGTGAGTCAGTGCTCTAGAGCTGGGGGTGGGGCAAATAGAAATCTTCTCTTTGAATGCCACACCTGCTCTAGGAACTGAGTGCTCAGTGGAGGGAAAGACAGCAGGCTTGAATCTCTTGACATGTAACTGATATAAGGAGAGTTAGCATGTCCATAGGTAGACAAGGGAGGTCCCTGGTGGAATAAACAAAGACAG
The DNA here is from genome assembly GCF_004115265.2 of Rhinolophus ferrumequinum. Classification (NCBI taxonomy): domain Eukaryota; kingdom Metazoa; phylum Chordata; class Mammalia; order Chiroptera; family Rhinolophidae; genus Rhinolophus; species Rhinolophus ferrumequinum. Next base: position 94,305,494 of record NC_046291.1, on the reverse strand, counting down.
TCATATCCTAAAAATTCAGGTTTTGAAATCACTCCTTCGCTCCAGGACATAATGTAACAAGACCTTGAGGTTAATCATAAAATTCATTTTGGCCTGAGAAATAGAGCAGATCTGATAGATAGGAGTGGGTTACTTTGCTAATTCCTTTAGGATGGGCAAGCGGAACAAACCTGGTAGACGAATTTCATTAGAAGGCGCCAGTTCCCTTCTTCAAGTAGTTCCCTTCTTCAAACAGCTCCCGTTCCCCAAGCAGGCAAGAGAAGGTATAAAAGTAAGAACTTTTGCCTCAGTCATGGGGCACCCCCCATTCGGGACCCCCTCCCGTTCGGGAGCTGCAACCTCTTCTCCTGCCTCTAATAAACTATCCTCTTTTAAAACTTTTTGCCTCTCCCTGGTCTGTGTTTCCATTCTTCGGCTTCACGAGACATGATCCCGGCGCACACTCAGAAACTGCTGGCAGATCCAACATCACCTACATCATAACCACTACCTCAGGAGCTGAAGGAAGGGCTATCAGGGACTCAGTATTCTCAGCATGTCTTGTCCAAGGTAGAGCTTCTGTTTCATCAGTGTGGGATGAACAAAACAGGGAAATGCTCACTTTTTAATTACACTCACCCAGGACATAGCCTTACCAACAGTTAGCTGGCAATAGAATAAGAAACACCGAAGTGCTGTTCTTCCCAGGCAGAAAGCCTTCCAACTGGATCCTGGGTGGAGAGAGAGGGAGCCCTTTGTTCTTGGCTGCAGCAATCTGGAAGGGAGTCTGTCTCCCTGAGCTTCATGTGAGTGTGGAGGGAAGGAGCAGTCTTGGTTCAAATATCACGTCCTCTTGCCTTTCTTAACATATTTTCATAGACTTTCCTGAAAAAAAGTTTCTTCATTTGCTGTTTTTTCAGATGATTTCTAGAGCCTTTAAGGTTTTGTTTGTTTGTTGTTTTTGTTTTTGAATAATGTTCACCAGTTTCACTGGAGAGCAAATCACCAGCGTTCTTCATACTGTCCTGCCTGAAGGCGACCTCCTGATGAATTTTCAACATCTTTAATATTGGCATAATTTTTCTCTATCTATGCCTAACTTCTTCACACATATATACATGCAGACACACACACACACATACACACACAAACACACGAGTAATTTTGTTTTTCTATATTTGAACTAAATTTTCATCTAAATCTATTTTATTCTATTAGAGAGCAGAAAATTTTAATCTAGCCAGTTCTGGTAAACTCAGTCACTTCCAAGTTTCTCAGTCGATTTTGCTTAAACAATTTATTCAGGATGCTGATTTCTTTTCTTTTTTTTTGAGACAGCCTAGGCACTTGGGCGCAGGGCCAAAGGAATGCTGGATGGACAGGAGGAACGCCATATAAGCTGACTACAAGAACGCCAGCACCCATCACTCCCTACACAAAGGCGCAGAAGTAGCTAGCTATTATCTCCCTTCCAACCACCTACTTCCTTGCAGATGTCAAAACCACTGTTCCGCATGCAGAGTTGATCAAGGTTTGACTTCTCTACTACCTTCCTGGGGTGGCGATAATCAGCAGTCCACCATCTTGCCCCCACAGCACAGGTGTGAATATAGTTACCAGGCAACGTAGTAGTAAAGGAAGCCAGTCATTTTCAAAAAGCCCGCCGCTTTCATAAAGCTCACCTTTTCAAGCAAGCCCTTTGTCCCTAGCTTATAAAAGCAGCTAAGCAGAGCCAGACCCTGAGTCAGTTTGCAGGACTTCCCTTTTCTCTGTGCTGCCTCCCTTGTGCTCCAGCAGAAGCTTAATAAACTTTGTCTGGAATTTTTTCTGGGGTTACCTCTCAATTTCTATCTTAGGGAACCCAAGAACTCGAATGCCGATAACGCTTTCTTTAACTCTAGGATTACTTTAACTCTCAGGGGACTTTCTTTGTAGGTGGGTAGGAAAAGTGAGGAAAAGGCTTGGTCCATGGACTTCTGGTAGAATACTCTGAGGTTGTTCAGTGTCCTCAGGGGTGGCCATCTCCCCATCCTGACTTCTGAGGCTACACTGTCCACTCTCTTCATCCCTCCAGCATCCCCATGTTATGATGCTGTCATGGCCGTGTTCAACATTCTCCTCCAATTAACTACTATGCCTTCTTGGGGACTCAGAGAAATCGGACACTTCCTCATCTTTCTGTGGGACAATAGGAGACATCGAGCTACTACTTATTTCATTTCTTCCCCAGCAGATATCTTGATTCTTTTGCTTCTGACCCACAGTAGAGAGATAAGCCCCCAAAGGGATGATGCCTCTCTGGGCTATAGGCCAAAGCAGGGTACAAGTGACCACTGGTCTCAGATCTGTAAACCTAACTAAGGGTTCTAATGATATTCTTCTTCCTCAGAATATTCACTAAGGAGAAGGAGAGGGCAGGTGCAGGACCCTTTTTCAGAAATCCCACCATTTATTTTTAACTTCTGTTTTACCTTCTCTTTAACTCTCCCTTCCATCCTCTGGCCTAACAATTTTATATGTTCTGGGATGTGAACATTACATCTAGATGTATTTCTGTTTCAAAATCTTCCATGTCTTAGACCTTTAGTTTTGCTTTTTTTAAATGTCAGAGCCAAATGTTAGAGGTCTCTGTTCCCTGATCCATCAGTGATGATATTCCTTGAACTTAGCAGCCTGGATTTGGAGAAGAAAGGTACAATGGAAGTATAGATAGGAGCTGGTATGCCCACTGGTTAAATCTTTAAAAAAAACTTGGTTAGGTCCATTCATATTGTTGAAAATGGTAAGATTTCTTTCTTCTTTATAGCTGAGTAATACTCCATTGTACAAATGCACGACAATTTCTTAAACCAGTCATCTACTGATGGGGATTTTGGTTGTCTCCAAGTTAGTTGGAGAAAGACAAATACCAGATGATCTCACTTATATGTGGAATCTAAAGAACTGAATAAATGAGCAAAGTAATCAGAAATAGTCTCAGAGATACACAGGAAAAACTGATGGTTGCTAGAAGGGAGAAGGGAGAAGGGGAAGGGATTCGACAGCATAAATTGGTAGCTACCATTGTTAGAGCAGTCTCCAGCGATATCATGTTAGAGCAGTCTCCGGCAATCACAGCCGCTAGGAACTTTCCCAGCGTGTTAGAGCAGTCTCCGGCGATCACAGCCCTTAGAAACTCTCCCGTCACCCCTACTGGCTTTAACCAACCCCCTAGTGCCACAATAGCAATGGCGAGAACCCTCTCAAACCCGGAAGCCCGACGCTATATAACCAAACGCCCGACCCCGGCGAGTGCTCAGTCTTTGGGAAGGATCCCACTGAGCCCACCGGCAAAGTAAAGCTGCGTTCTCCCTGATCTCTGTGTGCCGTTTGAGTTTCTCGGTCCTTGCCGTTTTCTGCAACACCATGTTTCCCTGAAAATAAGACCTAGCTAGACAATCAGCTCTAATGCATCTTTTGGAACAAAAATTAATATAAGACCCGGTCTTATATTATATTATAGTATATAAGACCTGGTCTTATATTATAGTAAAATAAGACCGGGTCTTATATTTATTTTTGCTCCAAAATATGCATTAGATGATTGTCCGGCTAGGTCTTATTTTCAGGGAAACACAGTACAATATTGCCACTGGATATGAAAGACAGTTTGGGAATATAATCAATAATGCTGTGAAGATTTTGTAGGGTGTCAGATGGACACGTCTTATTAGGGAGACCACTTCATGGATGGTTTAGATGCTTGACCACTGCACTGTACACCTGAAGCTGAAGCTGAATAATATTGTATGTTAACTATAATTTAATATATATACATATATATATATATATATATATATATATAGTCACGGAATATGGAGTACAGCATAGGGAATAGAGGCAATGGAATTGTATAGATATATACGATGTCAGAGAGGCAATATATTGGGAGAGTGGGGTTATCATTTTGTGAGGGGTGAAATGTCTAACTATTACATTGTTTTGTACAACTGAAACTAATAAAAAAAATCTGATTATGTATATATGTTGTTACTTCTTCCTGGATCACTGTCTCTAGCCCATTAGCAAATTCCTAATCATCCTATAAGATCCAAACCTATGTGAAACTTTAATTGCCTACCACAATGATTAGATTACTTCCTTCATGCCTCCCATGGGTGCTTACATTCATTGTTATGCTTCTTATTCTACATTAATATTATTTGTGTTGTTGCTGTTGTTATTGTTTTGACTTCTCTGCCTTCCATTTTAGACTATGAGCACTAAGTGCTAGTTTTGAGGTCCTGTTACTATACAATACACATTTTTGGAGTGAATCAAGGAATAAAGAATGAAGGAAGGAAGGCCACACTGAGAATAGAAGTCAATACTGTATTTCCCTGAAGATAAGACCTACCCGAAAATAAGCCCTAGCATGATTTTTCAGGATGCTCGTAATATAAGCCCTATCCCAAAAATAAGCCCCAGTTAATATCGTCAGCCAGACGCATTTAGTACGTCCATTGCAACATACAGTGGACATATTGAATTATAAAATAATAATATTAATATATCATTAAATATAAATAAATAATACTATTGACACTAATACTTAAAATAATTGATAATATAAATCATAATTAAGTATTTGTAAATACCCAAGCGGGCACCTTTGAACAAGAGGTAAATGTCTATGTAAACAGATGAACTTGAGACTTACTGTCGAATGAGCACTCAGACTACAGACACAAGGCAGGAATAACGTGAGCACTTAATAATGAACAGATGTGGTTGTGTCTAATATGAATCTTCATAATTCAATATATCATGTGTTATAACAGACGTACTTAATGCACTTGTGTGAAATAAAGGAATGTTTTCTGAATTTTGGTGCCTGCAGTTTTTCATCGCTTTTGTGTTGGACCATCATTCTTAACTGTCATCATTTTTGTTGCCACTCTTGTCTCATCAGACTTCAATAAACACTTGATTTAACGGTAGATTTAAAGGGAATAATATCTTGACCCCCAGATAAGATGAGTGCAAAAAGAAAGAGCTTTCCATCAAGTACAAAAAAGGAATCATGAAGAACTCCTGGGGCAAGAATCTTACGGCTTTCTGCAAAGAGAAGTTGTATCTCCGAATGGTCTGAAAATGACAAGCAGAGTACAATAATCTCAGTCAACAGGTGGATGAGGGAAATGCTAAGAAGCACAAGTGTGGATCAGGTGGGCAACCATTATTTCCTGAGCTGGAAGACATCATCTGTGAATAGATTGCTGACAGGAGAGCTAAGGCTTTGGTGTGCACAGGGCTGATAGTCAAGCATTTGCCCTTGCAATGGCACCACAGTCAGAAATATCCCCAGAAGAATTCAAAGCATCACAACACTGGCTGGATGGCTTCCTTCAGCGATATGAACTGTCTCTAAGATCTACAACACTGTTCAAGCTGGAAGATACTGAAGCTATTAAACGTGCACTTGCATTCATGTTCTTTGATGATGGCATTGACTTTTCTAAATACCAACTCTCCAACATGATTGCTGTGGATGAAAGTGCAGTATATATGGACCAAGGAAATCAAGTGACAGTTGATCAGAGGGTTGCCTCGTCAATCTACATTCCCTCCACTGGTTACAAAAGTGCACGTGCTACGTGTATTTTGGCAATTCATCTGGATGGAATGAAAGCCCCACCTCTAATCATCACTAAGGGCAAGAAAAATAAGGTTGAAGGTGTTTCAGGCATTTATGTTCTTGAAACCAAAAAAGCCTGGTGCACACAAGCAGTTCTCAGGAACTGGGTTGATTTAATGCTGCCATTTCTTTTGCGAGGTGGCCAAAGCGGTCTGCTAGTTTGGGATACAGCCAGCCCTCACTACACTAAAGACATGAAGAACTTCCTTGCAGAGAGACTAGATCAAATAATGATTCCTGCAGTAATGACTGCCTTTGGAATCAGAGCCCCAGAGAGCAGTTTCCAGGCTCTTGGCCTCACGTGGAAAGGTGCTGGCTCAGGTAGTAGATGGCTGTCAGCTGTGGCTAGTCGGCCATCAGCTGTAACCCTGGAGCCATTGGCCACTAAGATAACTGCTGCGGCTGTGCTGGGGAGTTGAGAGGGAGTCAAGGAGAGTCGGTCTGTTGGCAGAAAAGCGGACAGCAGGTTGCATGTTGTGTGAATCCAGCCTCCAGTGAGACTATAGTGGTATGACTCCCCTACCTATGGATCCACAGGTGTTCCTTTTTGGCCTCCCCATATCCTGCGTTCTTGTGCGGGGAGCGGGAGCTGAGACCCCGCATGATACCCTGCGTGACAAATGGCGCAGCGAGCAGGGTATGGTGCCGGCTGAAACTCACCCAAGGATGGTGGAGCAGTTTATGTGTACAAAAGGTCAGCTTCGGGAGGCCCGCGAGGAGCAACACCTAGAGCGGGAGGCACGGTCTGCCTGGGTGACTCAAGCCTCCAGATGGCACGCCTCCCTCTTGGCCATGGAAGGCGTTGTCTCCTTTTGTTGATCTGCTTCTGCTGTAGGCTCCAAGGATTGTGGGTATCATACACCAAGGCCACCACCCACTCAGACACCTGGCATGGTGAGCAAGATTCCGACCAGGTAGGAATGGAGTCTGACTCTGGGCAGGAGGACGAGTGGCCCCCACACAGTGTATAGTGTCCAGTGGCCACTGTTCTCAGGAGTTGGACCCCCAAGGAGGGGTGGGAGGACGTGGATGGCTCTCCGGCCAGCGTGGAGAGGGGCCTGCAGGCTCTGGCTGAGCGGTTGCCGGAGGAGGAGAAGGCTACAGCCGGCTGCGTGGGCTGGATGTTCCTCACGACCTTGAGTCTCAACACGGAAAATGCGCTTAATGAAATGGCCCAGCTGCCGGACCAGGTGTCCCGGTTGGAAGCGCTGGAAGCTCGGGTCCGCTTGTTGGAAGCGGGGCCCCAGAGTGGAGACTCTGAGGCAGAGGCGGAGGAAGCCCGTGGAGACAATGTAGCTCCCAACCCCCAAGCCTGGCCAATCTTGAAGCAAAGGGTAAAATGTGAGCAACCTTTGGGCCCCGGGGGCGTTGCTGCCGGCAACCCAGCTGTGACTGAGTTCACAACCTGCACCCCTTACACTCCCACTGAGTTGCAGGAGCTGGGGAGGCGGTACTGACAAAGCCCTGGAGAGCCAGTCTCGGCTTGGCTATTACATTTATGGGATGAGGGAGCAGACAACATTCTCTGCTCCCCAGGCGAGATGGAAAAGCTAGCCTTCGTGACAGTGCATCCGTCCCTGTGACAAGGGTTACAGAACTGCCATAGGTTGGCCCACGATCAGGGCAACCATTCTCTAATGCAGTGGCTCACCGCTGCGGTATGCACAGTATGGGGACAGGCTGGCGAGCTGCCAGACACTGTGAGTCAATGGCAGTCATATACGGAACTTACGCAAATCATCCATGAAATGGGTATGAGACACACTATTTTCAACCCTACTATGCAGGGGCCAGATGACGAGCTTTTTGCAGCCAGCATGAGAGATCTGGTTTTCCATACTGCACCTGCAAGTGCTTTTGGATCCTTGGTTGCCATTCTTACACCCTATGTGGGTCGACGGATCCATGAAGTTACAACTGCCATGGCCACCCTAGGGGATGTTGAAAGCCGGAGGTGAAGGAAGTTAAGACAGGAGGTCTGCACAGTTGAGACCTGGAAGCCCAAATCAAAAGTAAAGGTGCGAGGTCGCGGGCCTCAGAGAGTAACTCGCCCACAGATGTGGCGCGACCTCGTGGCAGCAGGGGTCGATCAGGAGAAGATAGACCGACAACCCAATGCACTCCTGCTGGAACTTTGGAAACAGTTGCGTCTGGAACAGCAATTCCGACGAAGCCTAAAGGAGAAGTCTGGGAAAGCGCGACCTGTGTCCCTCCAAGGACTCCATGCAGACGCTTGAGGTCGACTCCTTTCAGCTTGATTAGGGGTGGGGCCAGGGTACCCGGTCAGAGTGGACAGCAGGGACTGGAGGCCCCACGTGGAACTGTCCATACATTGGTCCCCTTCTAATGTGCAGAGGGTTTTGGCCCTAGTTGACACTGGCACAGACTGCAGTCTTGTTTATGGGAACCCAGAACTGTTCCCTGGACCAGCAATCTGCATTGATGGCTACAGGCGAAAGACTGTGACTGTGAAAGCCGTTTCCTTACCACTGGGTGTAGGAAAGCTTCCCCCGCGTACCTACAAGGTTTACGTCTCCCCTGTTCCGGAGTATATTCTAGGGGTGGACGTGCTACATGGCCTCAGATTACAGACATTGGTAGGAGAGTTCCGTCTCCAGATCCGGGTGGTGAAAGCGGTGACAAGCGGGCATGCTCACCACCCTCCTCAAGTGTTGCCACAGCCCCGGTGCGTGGTTACAGTGCGACAATACTGCCTGCCAGGAGGGCAGGAGGAGACTGGTGGTACCCTAAGAAGTCCAGGAAGTCTGGCTGTGCCCAGAAAGACTGGTGTTACCGTGAGAACCCTGCTGAGCCCAGGAAGTCTGTGCCCAGAGAGAGTGGCAGTGCCCTGAAAGCCCTGACTGTGTCCAGGATACCGCATTCACTTCCAGGATCCTCACACAGGGACCCTCGCGGAAGACGCTTGTTGTGTAGATTGTGAGGCGAGACCCTGGAGGGGTGGAGTGTGGGGACAGAGCCCCAGAAAGCAGTTTCCAGGCTCTTGGCCTCACGTGGAAAGGTGCTGGCTCGGGTAGTAGATAGGCGTCAGCTATGGCTAGTTGGCCGTCAATTGTAACCCTTGTGTAGCCACTAATATAACTGCCACGGTTGAGCTGGGGAGTTGAGAGGGAGTCAAGGAGAGTCGGTCGGTTGGCAGAAAAGCAGACAGCAGGACACGCGTCGTATGAATCCAGCCGCCAGTGAGACTATGGTGGTGTGACTCCCTGACCTATGGCTCCGTGGGTGTTCCTTTTTGGCCTCACCATATCCTGTGTTCTTGTGTGGGGAGCAGGAGCAGAGACCCTGCGTGACACCCCGCGTGACACTGCCTATCTCCAGACTCTTGATATTGCAATAAACAAACCATTCAAGGACCGTTTCTGCATGGAAATCAAGACTACATTGAAAATAGAATGGAGAGAAATCAGTGTGGAAACTTTGTGAAGCCTAGCCTGCAAGAGGTCGTGACTTGGGTGAAGAATTCATGGGATAAAATCACTGACAGCTGTGTTGCCAAAGCACTACGAGAAGGCTACGTGGACTAGAAGTGCTCATTTAAGGAGAGCTCTATTGCTGGACATGAGAGATTAGAGCCAATGGTTCTACAGGGAATGGAGTTGCAAGAAATTCAAGCCAGAATTCGGGGTTTGGAGAGTTATGACAATGTTCCAGAAGAAGATGACATGACTGTATTTGAATAAATGTAGAGTTTTGTACATGAATAAATGAATAAATGTATATTGTTGTACATGAATAAATGTAGATTGTTGTACATGAAAAAAATAAATAAGACATCCCCTGAAAATAAGCCCTAATGTGTCTTTTGGAGCAAAAATTAATATAAGAGCCGGTCTTATTTTTGGGGAAATATGCTAAGAAGATGTTGAAGACAGAAGCATGAGCTTTGGATCTGCAGCACAGTTTGTATTAATATTTTTCCATAGTGAAAAAGTTTTAGAACCTCTGATTCCTGGGAGATATAAATGCTTTCATAGGAATTTAACATTACTCCTGGAAATAAAAACTATTTACGTCCGTAGAGAAGAGTGGATTTGGCTGTTCGAAGTCAGGAGATAGAATTCTCTAATCTTGCCAGTATGCTTTGCACACAGACTTCTGGTTCTCTGTTAAGGGGGAAAAACAGCAATGTTTTATATGTGATAAAAGTTGCCATTAACTAAAGATATTAAATGATACAACTTTCACAGGTCCAATATTCTAAAGTACCGATTGAGGCATGACTCTGTAACACATTACCTTGCATCGTAATTCTTGAAGATGTGGAACAATTTTGTCCTTCCCACCTGTTCCCCAAGGACCTTGCGCAAGTAGGTCACAATGCAGGAACATGTGTACAGATTCTTTGCAGTAGGTAATCTTAGTTTCTTCTCGAGTTAACCATACATGTAGCCTATGAGACATGCTTTCTTGAAGCATGCAAGGAATCTGTGAAGGCAAGAGGGGCGGAGGTGTCTGCCACTGACCAGTGAATAGTCTGGATGATTTTGTCTATAGATGATTATGCACCTCTCTTCTTAACTCAGTGTCTGGTGATGTCGTTTTGGTAGCTTAAAATTGTTCATGATGAACTCATTTATGAGTATTTACTTCACAGAACACAGCTACACATTTGTTTTCCTCACCCCCCACCCCCCGTTTATAACACCCTTAATTTATACCAATATTTGGGACAGTGAATTATGTTATTTCTGATAAAGAAATGTAAGTACTTCTTAGCTGCAATCAAATGATACTTTTCATCTTAGGATATTATAGTGTCCCGGCCTGGGATTCAAGACCCAAGTTCTTATTCTGTTTTTGCTATCTCTGTTACCTGACATAAACCACTTTATTTCCTTGGATTCTGTATCACTTTTATCATCAGTTTTCAAATGAAGCAATTAGACTAAATGGAGTCCCAGAAACTCCCAGTTACACTCATTATGAATTTAGGCTTAGAAGAAATATATGCTGGAGGCTACTTACCTGACAACACACAGAAAATTATTCAACAGAAAAAAAGCCTGGTTAATGTCTCTTAAGAGAACAGTTATTAGCCTATATTGTTATAAACACACTCTTCTTAAGAGACCTAGCTATCTATACAGGTGAGAAATTTTCATGGCTTTTTATCCTTTGAGTATTTATTTCAAATTTAAGATTTTCACCCGCCTTTGATCTCAATTTTTTTTGATGCCTTTGAAATCATTTTTATATTCACACCCCTCCTTTTCTTCACGTGCCTCCTCTGCAGTGGCCTAAATTAATTCTGATCTGCAATTAAAATAATGAATAATCACTTATTCTTGAATGTTCACCATATCGATTTTTATTATCATTCCTAATTTCTTTTTATTTACCTATTTTTGCATTTGTGTAAAGAATTTGCTGACAATTATAGGTAATCTATCCATTTATTTTTAAGTACTGATTCTAAGAAATATCCTCTTCTTTTTGAATGAGCAGGAAGGCTGGCCCTAGGCAAAGTTACAGAGCAGGTGTAGCTTGTCTTCATCCTTCCTGCTGTTTTCTATTTCTGATAACAACCATATTGAAAACAATAGAAAACCACAATAAACAGCCACCACTTATTGAGTTCTTACTATTGCAAGGTACTGCCTCATGGCATTATAGGATGAGCCCCTTTCTCACCCCAGAAGGCAGCATATTGTTTTTCCATCTGATTTCCCCCACTCAGACCCCTTGCTCTTGCCCCACCCAGGGAGAGGCCAGATTCCTGATCTTGTAATTTCTTTTGGGCTTCCATTGTTTCACAGCTTCCTGTCCCTCAAACAATCTCTCACTCCTGTCCCAGCGCTTCAATGCCCTTATCTCTGCTGCCTTTCACATAGAAAACCACCTGACATACCCATAGAAAAATGTTGTTAAAGACAGTTTAAATTATTGTAAGAGGAGTTTTTATTCACTAAGGGAAATTAAATGAAAAAAGAAAATAAAAGTAACAGCACATAGCAACAGATGTTTCCCTACAGGGCACCATTTAGCTAAAACCCACCCTCCCTGCTACAATTTGAGCTTTCCAGAAACATACTTTAACACAGAGTCTGAAGGGTAAGGTGTTCATAGGGATCGACACCTGTGAAATAAAACGTCAAATTGTAATGGAGACCCACACATTCTTAGCTAAGTGAGTGGGAAGCTCTGGCATTAACATTGGCTGATGGAGTTGTCTCACGTTGTGTGAAAGGGCTGGGACTTGACAGTCTCACCTTGCTCAGTTACCACATGTAAACTACCGCAGGGAAAGCACATATCCTCAGGTGAGGCTCTTCTCTGCCGCTGAAGCACACTCTAGGATGGCCGAGAACTGGATGCTCTCTGCTAATGCCACCTCTGCTGCTGGCAGTAAGTGCTTCCGTGAATGGGGATCAGGAAATGTATCTTCGTGTTGACTATACCTCATACACATTTCGTATTGATGATTTTGGCTTAGATGACAGAAAAATTAAAATTGAGTACTTTATGATCTAATTCATCTTCAGAAGAGTGATCAATTTAAAAGTTTATAATTATCCAAATTGTTGCCATCTTGTAACTCTGAGTTTTCAGAATGTCTTTTCTCTTTTTCTGGAATTTTTGAAATGACCCAACCTCCATATCCTTCAAAACCAAATATAGAATCGGGGTCCCTGGATACTTGCTTGATGTAGAGTTAATTGTTTGCTCATTCCACAGTGGAACTCTGAAATTTAGCCTTTCTTCTCATTTAGCTCTCCTGACAAAATCAGCTGTTTGTGCAATCATGCTGTCACTAGGTCATGAGCCCCTCAAGTCTGAGGACATGCATGAACGTAGACATGTCATCGGTATCTACAGGAGTGAGTGGCTAGCAATCAACAGAAACACACGAAGAGCACATATCTGAAGTTACTAAGGAAACAAAGGAAATCCCAGATCCTTGGTTTAGCAAACCACAATAACACTTTTTTTCAAATCTTCTAATTTTCTGCAGACATATGATATTGACATCTCCTCTGGAATCTCAGGTCTATATGGATTCCTCCAGAGCACAACAGTTGGTGGCTTCCCTGGGTGTCCGGTGATGCTCAGAACGCCACTGCAACCTGAAGAAAGTCACAGCAGGAGATCCAGGGCACCAAATGTGTTCTGAAACGTGATACAGGAGCCATTGGCATGCAGCAAGCCATGTGCAGTGAGGCACATGGTTTCTCCTCCAAAACGGCTTGGTACTATTGCCAATAAAATAAATCAGGGTGCCGGTGGGGGCGGTGTATAGAGACACATTGGCACAAGGATGAGAAAATACTGCTCTCAGACTGATGGAAAGCTACCATAGCCCCTTGTGTTTGTAGTCTCTTTTGAACAGTTCAAACCTCCCTGGCATCTCACTTTCTTTGAGTCTCTCTAGTATCATGAGCTTGTATAAAGGTATGTGGTGTAGCACAAATTTGACAGAGGAGCGAGGTGGAAGCCTGGAGTACTTTAATGTTTAGTCCAAGTCACTGCCATTTAGATTATTATGCCTACCCTCAGCACAGGTGGATGAACTCCCCTCTGTTCAATGTGAAGAAGGTTCTTAGATGCAGCAAAAGCAGCATTGTCCCTGCTGCTTTTTACGGCTAAACTTCCTAGGCCAAAACTCATCCTGTCTTAGTTTTATCTACTTAACAAATTTATTCCCATAATTATCCCCTTTTTCATATATTGTTTTTCTCTTTTCTTTAGGACAGTCTAATTAGCTCATAAACAGGACATAAGATCTTCCATCTTAAAAGAAAATATCTCTCTTGACACACCCCTTATCTGTTTTTTGTTTGTTTGTTTGTTTTTATCACCCTTATTGAAAAACTTCTCAAAGAGGTTATCTCTGTGACTCCACTTCCTCATCTCTTATTTTCTGTAAGACACTCCAGTTAGTCTTTTGTCTCTGCCTCTCCCCTGCACTATTCCTGCTCTTGTCAATGTCACTATGGCTTACATTGTGTCAAGTTCACTGGTCAGTCCCCAGTTTTTATCTTCTTTGAGCTTTCAGCAACATTTTACGCCCTTGATGATTCCATCCTTCTGTAAACACTTTCTCTGGCTTCTAAGTTACCAGTTTCTTCAATTTTTTTCTACCTAATTGATGACTGTTCTTTGGTTTCCTTTGCTGAGTTCACTGTGCCTTTATGACTACTAAATGATGTCATGCCAGAAGGCTAAGGTTTAGACTTATTGTATCCTATCTATATTGATGCCATGGGACATCTCATCCAGTTCTATGGCTTAAAATGCTATTTACATGCTGCAAAGGTTCAAATATTTCTGGTAACAACGAGAAAGACATTTATATAGCAAAGGACTAACATTGCATAGCACATAATTGAAGTCATAACAATATGAACAGCTGTGACTAAGTCTGCCCAATGTTAGTCAATGACAACTACATCACGACTACCACCTGACTACCAGTGATTGACGAGAACATCAGTTGTCTGGGGAATTTCTATTTTAGAAAGATGTGAAAATGTAAAAGAAAAATGAATACTGGAATCAATGAAATAATGGTGTATTCCTTTGCCTAGTCTACATCCTTACTTATGACTGAGACAACTCAAACTTTCCAGGACGCAAATAGAATTCTTCACTCACTAAACCCCCAAATCTACTCCTTCCCCTGTTTTCTCCAGATCATTTATTAGGTATGCCATTTACCCAGTTGGTCAGTGAAACAAACAAACAGAAAAAGTACAGTAAGAATGAGCTCTTTTTGGTTACACATCTTTCACATCACAAATTGAGCTAATCGACAGATCTGATCTGATCAGATCATTGAACATGTGACTGCTACTCCCCAGTCCACCGCTGTCCTCCCGTCAGCAGCATTGGCTCTTTGCAAGAGAGCCTCCCAATGGCTCTCCTTGTTTCTACTCCTGAACTATTATATTATTCAATCTGAAATATTATTGTATCCCTCCAGAATTCACCACCTTCCAGTGCTTTACCCCACACATTAAATTGAAGCTTCAGTCCTCACCTTGACCTTCAAAACCCCACATTGTACAGACCTGTGCCTTCCCTTCTCACTGCCTGTTCCAACCCAGCTGTACCCACTTTCTTGCTCTTTCTCTAACATGAGAGGTGAATTGCTTCTTCAGATTCTAGGACCTCTGCACTTACTACTGCCTCTACTAGAACACCACCGAGGCAAGGCTCTCTTCACTTTTATTCAAATTTCTGCATAAATGTCTCCTCAGTCAGAGTCTATATTGACCACTTTACATACTGTAGTGCCTCATCTCCCAGTCAGCTTCTGCTTTATGTCCCTGTTTTATCTTCTCGCATAATACTTCTTTTCACTCAAGATTATATTACATATTTCTGATTTTATTTGTTTATTATCCATCCTCCAAGAATATAAGTTACACAAGTGAAGTCAAGGATTTGGTCTGTCTTGCTCATGTCATATATCTATTTGTATTAATTTATTTAAAATATATTTGTAGGGTATCCGATGGACACTTGTCTCATTTGGGAGACCACCTCAGGAATGATGTAGATGCCTGATCACTGCACTGTACACCTGAAGCTGAAGCTGAACAATAATGAATGTCAACTATAATTTTATATATATATGTATATACTTACAAGAAGCAGAATACAGCATTAGGAATAGAGACAGTGGAAATGTAATGGCTCTGTGCCATGTCAGAGGGATAGTGGATGGGGGGAGGGGGTTGACACCGTGTGAGGGATATAAATGATAAACGTCTAAGTATTACTTTGTCTTGTGCACCTGAAACTAATAAAAAAAGAAAAAATATATTTCAGCTTTGTTGAGGTAAAATTGATTAAAATTCTATTTATATAAAGCATGCAATGTGATGATTTGACTCATGTATACTTTGTAAAATGATTGCTATAATTAGGATCCAACACCTCACATAGTTTTTTTTTTTTCCTTCTCTCTCTGCTCTCTCTCTCTCTCTCTCTCTCTCTCTCTCTCTCTCTCTCTCTCTCTCTCTCTCTCTCTATGATTTATTGTCTACTCTCTTAACAACTTTCAAGTATACAACACAACATGACTAACTATACTCACTAGGCTGTATATTAGATCTCCAAGTTTTATTCATCTCCTAACTGAAGACTTGTAAACTTTATCCAGAATCACTCCATCTCCCCCATCTTCCAATCCTAGGTAAATGCAATTTTATATTTTTGTTTCTATGAGTTCTTCTTCATTTTTTTTTAAGATTCTATGTATAAGTGAGATCATACAATATTTATTTTTTTCTGACTACCTAATTTCACTTAGCATTATGTCCTCTAGTTTCTTCCATGTTGTTGCAAATGACAAGATTTTCTTCTTTCTCCTGTTGGAAAAATATTCATATATATTTCACATATTTTATTTTCTTTGGATATAAACCTAGCAATAGTATTGCTGGATCATATGGAGTTCTATTGTTTTTTTTTGTTTGTTTGTTTTTGTAATTTTTGGAGGAAACTCCATACTGTTTTCCATAGTATCTATACCAATTTACACTCCCACCTACAGTGCACAAACATTCCCTTTTCTCCACATCTTCACCAGCACTTGTTATCTCCTCACCAGCACTTATCTCATGTCTTTGTAATAATGGCCTTTCTAACAGGTGTAAGGTTATATCTAATTGTGGTTTTGATTTGTATTTCCCTGATAATTAGCAATGTTGAGCACCTTCTAATGTACATGTTGGGAATTTGTATGTCTTCTTTGGAAAAATGTCAATTCAGGACTTTTGGATGTTTTAAATTTTTTTTTCCGCTATTGAGTTGTATAAGTCTCTTATACATTTTTTGATAGCAACCCCTTATCAGGTATATGATTTGTAATTTTTCTCCCATTCCTAAGATTGAATTTTTATTTTATTGATTGTTTTCTTTGCTGTTAGAAGCTTTTTAGTTTGATCTAGGCCCACTTGTTGATTTTTGGTTTTGTTGCTTGTGCTTTTGGTGTCATATTCAAAAAAAAAAAAAAAAAAAAAAAAAGCCAAAATCAATGTCAAAGAGCTTTTTTCCTATGTTTGCTTCCAGGAGTTTTATGGTTTCAGCTTTACATTTAAGTCTTTGATCTATTTTGAGTTAATTTATGTAAGTAGTGTAAGATAAAGATGCAGTTTTAGTCTTTTGCACTTGTATATCCATTTTTCTCAGCATCATTTCTTGAAGAGTATATCTTTTCTCCATTGCATGTTCTTGGTGCTCTTGTGAAAGATTAGTTGACTGTACATATATGGGTTTATATATGGGATCTCTATTCTGTTACATTGATCTATCTGTCTTGTTTTAGCATATGCCATATTGTTGTGATTACTATAGATTTATAATATAGTTGAAATAAGAAGAGGTGATGATTTCAGCTTTGTTTTTCTCAGGATTGTTTTGGCTAGTTAGTGCCTTATGGTTCCATATATTTTTATAGTGTTGTCTGTTTTTGTAAAAAAAAAATGCCAATGGAATTTTGATAAGGATTGCATTGAATCTATAGATTGCTTTAAGTAGTATGAAATTTTTAACAATATTAATTCTTCCAACTGATGAAAATGGGATGTCCTTCTATTTATTTGTGTCTTCTTCAATTTCTTTCATCAATGTCTTATGATTTTCAGTGTAAAGGTCTTTCATCCCCTTTGTTGAATTTATTGCTTAGTATTTAATTTTCTTGGATGCCAGTATAAGAGAGGTTGGTTTCTTAATTTATCTTTATAATAGTTTATTGTTAGTGTATAAAAATGCAACAGATTTTTTGTCTCTTAATTTTCTATCCTGAAACTTTATGGAATTTGTTAGATCTTATAGGTTTTCCATACATAATATTATGTCATGAGTAAACAGACAATTTTACTTGTTCTTTTCTAATTTGGACACCTTTTATTTCTTTGTCTTCCCTAATTGCTTGAGCTAGGAATTCTAGTACTGTGTTGAATAGAAGTGGCAAAAGTGGGCATGTTTGTCTTGCTCCCCATCTTAGAATAAAAGTTCCGCTTTTCATCAGTAAGTATGGAATTAGAAGTGCGCTTGGCATATGTGGCTAAATTATTTTGAGGTACATTCCTTACATTGCTAATGTGTTGACAGTTTTTAATCATGAAAGTATATTGAATATTTTTCAACTGCTTATTCTGCACCTATTGAGATGATCGTATGATTTTTATCTTTCATCTGTTAATGTGGTATTTAATATTTATTAATGTTTACTGAACTATCTTTGCATCCCAGGGATAAATCCAACTAGATCATGGTGTATGATCCTTTTAATGTGCTGGTAGATACAGTTTTCTAGTATTTTGTTGAAGATATTTGCATCTATATCCATCAGAGATATTGGCCTGTAATTTTCTTCTTTTTTGTAATGTTTTTGCCTGGTTTTGCTTTTCAGGTAATGTGGGTCTCATAAAATGAGTTTGGAAGTGTTTTGTCCCTTGAATTTTTTTGAAGAATGTGAGAAGGATTGGTATTAATTCTTATTTAAATGTTTGGTAGGATTTACCAGTAAAACTACCAGGTCCCAGTCTTTTCTTTATTGGAAAATTTTTGACTACTAATTCAAATGCTTTACCCATTATTATTAGTCTGTTCAGATTTTATGCTCTTCCTGATTCAGCATTGGCAATCTACGTGCTTTTAGGAATTTATCCATTTATTTTAGGTTTTTCAATTTGTTGGTATATTATGATTTATAGTAATCTTTTATGATGTTTTCTATATCTGGGTATCAGTTGTAATGTCTCCTCTTTCATTGTATGTTCTCTTTGGAGAAATGTCTATTCTGGTCCTCTGCCAATTTTTAATTGGGTTGTTTGTTTTTAGGTGCATGGGGCCAGGCTGGTTGTCCCAGTGCTGACAGTACCTCCACTGTTACCATGTTAGTTGGGCAGGTTGGGGTCCCAGGGAATCACTGGGGTGGCATGGGTAGTGTCTACAAGGTTAATGCAGATTCAGTTTGGGGGTCTGTGCTGAGCCTTGGGCCACTCCACAAAATGCCCAGAGAACACTGAGGCCAGCTGCTACTCACTTCAGCCTGCCGATCTCTGAGAGCTGTCCAAGAAAGGTTAAAGCACAAGCCGGGTCTTATTGCCTGTCTCTGAAAATGTCCTAGGTGTCCCCACAAGTCACCATGGGCCTTCTGCTGCTGAAAAGACTCTTTCAGTGTGTGCACTGGGGATGGCTGCCAAGGCACTCAAAGTGCCCCTGGCGATGCCATGCAAGATAGGTATGGCAGGGTCCCGGTAGTCACCAGGGAGAGGCAGTGCTGAGTTCACCATGCCACGGGGTCTTAGATTTGTCTGTATGTGGAAGGATTCAAAACACAGATGGTACCCGCCTGTGAGTTACACATGAGTCATGCTCCACATAGGAATAATGGCTGGTGTCCCTGTAACCCTTGCCCTGCAGCCACACAACTCAGTCTTTCCTTGTATGTCTCTGTTGCCTCTTGAGTTACCATTCCTTCTCCGGAGCCCAGGGTGAGTTCTTGGGAGTGAGTGACTCTGTGCATGGACCCTTTAAGAGGACATCTGGGTCTCCAGCTGCCTTCCATCTAACGAGAAGGGTAGAATCCTCCTTCATTTTCACAGCCAGATGTTGTGGGGATTACTCATCCTGGTACTGAACCCCTGGGCTTAGGATACCACTGTGGGGTTGGGACCCCTCAGTGGGACCCCACCTTCAGTGGGGACCTTCATCTCTGATGTTTCCCTTCCGATGCTCAAGTTGTAATTTCAATGTGGTCAGGGGAGACAGCAGGTATAGTATTTACTTATTCTGCCATCTTTTTCATGAATCCTTTAAAGTCTTCATTTATAAAATAAAAGTTGTAAATTATTTCCCTCTGCTGTAATACACCTTGAAAGTATGATAAAATAAAATAATGAGAGGACTTTAGATACAAGTTTATAAAATATGAGGCTTTTTGTTTCCCACACAAGAAGGGTAAAAGAAAAAGAAGACTAGAGAAAATCATCTTCCAGTCCTTTAGTGTTCTGTCCTTTCTTTAAACAATCAAGGAAAAACCGATCTTTATATTATTATTTGTTATACAATATAATCTTAAGAACAAATTTCATGTAATGTGTTGATACTAATCATTTTCTGTTGAAGCCAGAAAAGGAGCCAGCATAGTATATAATTTGGATCATTTCCCATGCCTTGTTGTTCTGTTTCCCATAGCTTGAATCTTATTTTGAAAAAGGAAGAAGACTAAAATAATAGCAGAATTAAGACATGTAGATTAAGATCAAGAAATGTGTAACTATCAAATCACTATTATTTTAAGTGTACCAGACAGGTCTCAGAACTTCAAAGCTTTCTCTGTTACCATATCAGGCTGACTAAACTCAATCATTAACAATGTATTCCTTTTGGAGTTGAAATATTTTCCAGGTTTAATGTTGCAGATTAATTGAAAATAGACTTTTTGTTTGTTTGTTCATTCTTTTGTTTACAACAAATATTTTATATTTATTTGGTTATACCCAAGGAGTAGACTTTATTGCATGGGATTAGAGAAACAAATATTAGAACTCCCATTTATGTTTAGATTTTCTGTTTAATATTTTGTATTTTTGCTAATATTTTACAATTTTTAAATAATTTAAAAATATTGTAAAAGTATACATATGCCACTAAACTAGTAATTCAGTAGAATATGTATATATTTTATAATTACCAGCCATATATATAGTTGGTACGTGGTCAAAATGTTTTCATTAGTCAACCAAATAAAATCTGACTCTTTTCTGTTGCATAAAATGAGATTCTCAACAGACTGTTTTCTGCTTCAACACCATCACCCATAATATTTTATTTTACCTTACACTTAAACAGTATAAAACTGTTTTAGAGTTTTCTTAACACTTGATGTGGTCTCATATCACTCTGCATCTTCACACTGAGGTCCTCTGTCTGGAACCTCATTTTCTTCTCCATCTGCCAAATTCTTCTATCAAAACTATGTCAGATCCCAGCTTCTCTAGGAAGTGTTTTCTGACTTTTTAAACATTTTTTTTTTTTAATTTACACACCACAAAAATCCATGCATTTAAAGTGTAGAATTCAATGATTTACAAGTTTGTGCTCTCATCACTGCTATATCATTCAGGAACATTTTTATCACACTCGAAATAAACCTTTGTACCTATTAGCAGTTACTCCCCACTCTTTTTTATTTGAAAACATGTACAGCTGCAGTAATCAAAATAATTAGTACTGGAATAAGAATATAATATGTTTCAATGAAATATTATTTAAATTCAAAAATAAATCCTTCCCTATATAGTCAATTGACTTTCAACAAGCCTGCCAAGAAAATAAATGGGGAAAAATAGTCTCTTGAACAAATTATTCCAGTTTTAATTGGATATTTCCATACTAAAGAAGAAAGTTGGATACCAACCTCGCATCTCATACAAAAATTAATTAAATTGAATTATAGATCTAAATGTAAGTGCTAAAACTGCACAACTCTTTGAAAATAACAAGTGAGCGAATAGTCATGATCTTGGATTGTGTAATGATTTCCTAGATATGACACCAAAAGCACAAGCAACAACAACAAAAAGATAACTTGGATTACTTCAAAATTAAACTTTTGTTTTGCAAATGATATCATCACAAAAGTGAAAAGGCAACTGTCAGAAAAGGAGAAAATATTTGAAAATCATATATGTGATAAGGAACAAAAATTAAAATATACAAAGAACTCTTTAATGTAAAAATAAAAATATAAAGAACGCATTAAAATGTGCAAAGGATTTGAGTAGATATTATTGCAAAGGAGATATAAAAATGGCCAATAAGAACATAAAAAGATACTCAACATCATTAAACATTAAAAAAATGCAGGGCAGCTGGGAGGCTCAGGTGGTTGGAGTGCTGTGCTCCTAACACCGAGGTCACCGGTTTGATTCCCAAATGGGCCAGTGGGCTACACCCTCTACAGCTAGATTGTAAATAAGGGCTTGACCTGGAGCTGGAGCTGGGCTGCTGTAGGCTGCCATGAGTGGCCATGTGCGGCCGGCCGGTGGCTGGTGACCAACTGGCTCAGCCAGGTAGAGCGCAATGCTCCTGATACCAGCATGGGCCAGGGAGCTGTGTCCTACACAACTAGACTGAGAAACAAAGACTTGAATGGGAGCAGGGTGAGGGTGGGGGAGGCAGATGGGGGAAAATGCAAATCAAAACTGTGAGATACCACTTCATATTTACTAATATGGTTGTAGTCGAGAACACAAATAATAACAAGTGTTGAAGGATATGTGAAGGATTGGTACCCTTATGCATCACTCTCGGGAATGTACGTGGAAACGTTACAGTCACTTTGGGAAATGGCAGTTCTTCAAAAGGTTAAATAATGTAGTTACCATGTAACTCATCGATTCCACTCAGAGGCATATACCCAAGAGAAATGGGAACATGCCCTCCCCTGTTTCAAGAAACTTTTTTTGTTTTTTAAATGGACTCATTTAATATCTTCTTTATCTTAACCTGTTTGTACCAGGGTCGATTACAAATTTCTTGAAGGCAAAGAATGTTTCTTATTCATTTCTAATTCCCTAGAAATAGGTAGTAATATTAAGTAGGCATACTATTGGTGTAAAGTAAGTAAGCCTCAGTACCACCTGGCATAAAGATATAAGAAGGTATCTGAAATCAAGTAGTCATCAGTAATACCTTTGCCAAAAGGAGTTTCATAACACTGTCAGTAAGAATTTAGTGAGATTTTGTTTATGATCGTTTTAGACTTATATGTGTGAACTTTGAGTTGAAGAAATATTTTAGAAATATTAAGGAAGAACAAAGTCAAAAAGCCTAAAGGTTTTTAGGTTTTCAGTTTTTCTGGAGTCCAGATTTCCATTGTAAATTTTATGAGCATCATTAGCCACTTATTTGCCATGTGAGATTGCCTGAGTTTCATGAATACCTATTGAAATTAGAATTTTCAAATGTCTCCTGGTCTATAAAAAAGTCCCTGATTTCTTGTTTTCTGTACACAACCCTGAAAGCTAAAGCCCCAACATATACAATTTATGAAAAGGCATATGTGTGCGGTGTAATAGAATTGGTTGAATTAAAAGAAGCTGGAAGGATAAAAAGTAATGGAAAAGAAAAATTCAGGGAAAGAGAGAAGCAAGTGGAGCGATGTTCAACATGCTGAATCTAGAGTGCAAATCATGCTTTCAACACTGTGCAGTTTGGGATCCAGTGTCTAAGAAGATGAGGCATTATGAAAAGGTGTTGGTCTAGAAGTCAGAAGAAAGGATAATTTTTCTCAAAATGACTAAGTGATGTGAAGAGATATAATTGGCTCCAGAAGATCTCATAAGGGCCACACAAATTAGGAGTAATTTAATTGTGTTTTTTTTTTTTTTTTTTTTTTTTTATACACAGCAATCAGGTGATGGCCTAGCATCAAATTGTCTTCTTATTCAAAGCTTTGACATTTAGATTTGGGTGAGAAATTCTCCCCCTTTGGGTGTAGGACTGCCAGAAGGACAATGCTCAGTGCCTGAGTACCATACCTCAGATACCACAAAAATGAACACAATTCAACAGCCATAACTGTGCTTTACAAGACTTGGTCAATTACTCCTTGCCTGCAGAAGTCAGCTGCATCCAAGCAGATGGACCAAGATACAACCCTTGTCAAAATGGTCCCGTGATACAGGTACCAAATACATCTTTAATCATACTCAGCTTCGTTGAATCTTAGGGACTTACTTAATATTGATTGTCAGCCCTCTTTTATATCTCTGTAAAATTCCTTACTGAGTGAGTTAAGAGTATGCTCTGCCAAAGGATGTCTAGAGACCATTGACAGGTACAAAGAACTTAGAATTCATTTAACAACCAAAATTCTAGTGAGGACTTGGGCTTCAGGCTATTCCTTTGAGCAGGTTTAGGAATTTCCTACTTAATTTATCTTAAAAAATAATTGTTGTGTTCCCCTATGATTGGACAATTTCAAGAGCCTCATATATATCTAGAGTAAATTCCAAAGTGTTTTTCAGATGTGGCTTTCCAGGGTTAGGATGGAAATAAGCTTTGCCTTGGCGACTTTAGTCTCTATAACCTAGCATAGTTCCTGAATTAGCTGTTTGTTTGTTTGTTTTGCCTTTTCCTCTACCATGGTTTTGCTATTGAGACATACATCCCATGCTCTGAGGCCAAAGCAGCACTATCAGAGAAAACTAAGCATAGAAGTAAAACAGAAACTTTTAATGTAACGAACACTTCTGTAATGACTATGTTTTTCATCTTCTGAGTCTGACTTTGCCTCTTAGAATTCAAGGTCCTATGGGCAAAGTATGAGCTCTTTTTGAGTGCCACCATTCATCGTTTTAATACATTCAAATCATCCTGGGTTGTTGTTGTTTGTTTTTCTTTTTTTTGCTAATAAGCCAGATAAAGTTCTTCACCCACAAATTTACAATAGCAATGCCTCCATTTCTTAGTCTTTTTGCACACATATGTTAGCTCAACATTTAGTTAGGGAACATTTCTTGCTGCTAAACAATAGTGAAGTTTTTCTTTAATCTTCATAGTCACTTTGAGTCTCTCAATGGAATTATTTCTTTATCTTTTATCATCTATTCTCTCTTCTTTTTCTTTGACCTGAAGTCATTTTCAGGAAAGTTGGTTAATAGTCACTTGTATTGAATAAACTTAAGTCATTGTGCTCATTCCCCAAGAGGACTGGAATTTGTAGTTGCTCTTTAAGAACAGAATCTCAGACTTCATCTAAGCAATGGCAAAAAAAATTGAGAGCCAATGTCTCTGAAATTTCAGCACAAGTACCATGACTTTGTCTGCTTAATTATAATCATGGTTCACATTCTTTTCAATAGTCTATCTTCAAACATCAAGCATATTACTGCTCACGTGTGTAGAGCTGATAAGCTTAAATCAACAAAAATACTAAGAAGAGAAAGGTAGAAGTACTATATATATTTTTTGAGACCTTATGCTTGATTTCTAATAGGCACACAGCTTAAAGACTTCTAAATCTATGGTACATAGTATCTGATTTATTCTTAAGCTTGTGTCAAACAGTACATGACATTTTCTATTTGTTCTTCTGTTTGGAGTGTATATGTGCATTTTCAGAGTGAATCTTGAGTTAATTTGTTCAACTTTCAGAATCTCAACTTAATTCCAAGCTTTGGTCGACATAAGCAATGACCAGTTACAAAAACAAAATAACAATGAAACACTTTTAAACTAGCTTGCTTTCTTTTCTATTGTAATATTTCAATCATTTTTCTCAGAAGCATGATAGCGAAAGCTGGCTAATACCAATCCACCTTTTTATTTTTTAAATTTATTTTTGTAGAATTTTTTTTTCATTAAAATTTATTGGGGGGGGCAGTGCTTAGTAAATTACATAGGTTTCAAGTGTACAACTCTGTAATATATCATCTATATATCACATTGTGTGTTCGCCACCCAGAGTCAGTTCTCCTTCCATCACCATATATTTGACCCCCCTTTACCCTCTTCTACTATTCCCCCTCCCCCTTACCCTCTGGTAACCACTGAACTATTGTCTGTGTCTATGAGTTTTTGTTTTTTTCATTTGTTTGTCTTGTTCTTTTGTTGCTTTCAGTTTTATATTCCACATATCAGTGAAGTCATATGGGTCTCGACTTTTTCTGGCTGACTTATTTCGCTTAGCATAATAATCTCAAGATCCATCCATGTTGTCACAAATGGTCCTATTTCATTTTCTCTTATGGTAGAGTAGCATTCCATTGCGTATATATACCACATCTTCTTTAACCAATCATCTATCAAAGGACACTCTCAAAACAGCTTGCAATTGGCAGAAAAACAGACACACAGACCAATAGAATAGAAATTGAAAACCTAGAAATAAATATGGATAGATAATTTTCAACAAAGGAGCTAAAAACATACAATGGAGAAAAGAAAGCCTCTTCAATAAATGGTGCTGGGAGAACTGGAAAGCTGCATGCAAAAGAATGAACTGGACTGCTGTCTGTCTCGATGTACCAAAATTAACTCAAAATGGATCAAAGACCTAAACATAAGACCTGAAACAATCAACTGCATAGAAGAAAACAGGTATTGATTCACCTTTTTAGATTGAAGGGGTTGTGGTCCTAGTTCTTGCAGTTGTACACAGAGGGGGAAATTTGTTGGCAGAAATATCCCCTTCACATTTATTTCCTGCAGTCTGCATTTTGCAGTGAGCTTGTTTAGTGATTGTTAGCTCCAAAATGCCATGCACTGTCAGAATGATGTATGGAGTTTCCATGTCAGCAGGGTAGCATTTGCAGAAAACATCTAATCTGCCTATACTTACTGTGATTCTGACACCAGACGTCTCTTTCCTTCACTTGACTCTTTCCTTTGTACAGACTCATGTTTGTTTTAGATAAACCCTGTATCAATAAGGGCCTAAACACTTTGAAAAAAGAAAACAAAGAAAAATACCAAGGGCTTATTGAAATGAAAGCTGGCCTCCTAAAGTTAATCCACTTAAGAAGTATAAATATTCAGTATTGATATGGAGATCAATTGAGGCAATGGGTAAAGTTATTAGATGTGGTACTGGTTAGGGAGAACATAATAGCTATCATTTATAAAGCATCTATTGTGGTTTTAGCTTTGGACTAGGAACTTTACAAGTAATATAATTCACCCCTGTTATCAGTACCATTTATCAAGAACTTCCTATGCATGTGGTCCTGACCTAGATACGACTCACCTACTCTATTTGTGTAAGAATAGTCTTTAGTTTATCCATATCACACTTTGCAGCTATCATTTATTCCATGTCAGTTATATATATGGTATTTGTCATGTGGGGTCTCTGGTCCCGCTCCCCACATAAGAACGCATGATATGATGAGGCCAAAAAGGAACACCCATGGAGCCATAGGTAGGGGAGTCATACCACTATAGTCTCGTTGGTGGCTGGGTTGGAGACACAGGAAGCAGGAGCCACATGATCTGCAACCTGCCATCCACTTCTCTCTGCCAACCAACCTCACTTGCTAGCTGCAATCCGCCTTGCTAACTGCAATCTTTGCTTGCCAGCCACCATCTTCTTGCCAGCCCCCATTTTCTGCTAGCGTAGCCACGGCAGTTATATTAGTGGCCAATGGCTCACTGGTTATAGCTGACGGCCAACTAGCCACAGCTGATGGCCATCCAATCACAGTTGATGGCCATTTACTACCTGAGTGAGCACCTTTCCACGTGAGGGCGAAAGCCTGGAAACTGCCCTCCTGGCTCTGTCCCCACAGTATTCTACCTGATGGTCTATACGTACTACACAGATAAAACCATAATAACTATAATACGAGGCACTATTTGTTAAGTAGTATCTATGTATGGGACATTAGACTAAATTATTTATACATAGGATGATAATATTGGCCATTATATGATATAAATTTATGGGTGACGTTAATATTAGCCAGTATACAATAAACACATCTAATTTCTAGACAAGCTGCCAGCATTATTCAAACTGGTACAATAAATATTTACAAGTTTTGCCAGCAAGGAAACTGGGATTTAGAGACTAAGTGCATCACCCAAGTTCACACAGCTAGGAAGTTCAAGGGCTTTGTACTGAATCTTGGTTTCATTGATCCTGCAGCATGCATGATCTTGTTCTACTCTGCTACACAGTGTGTATGTGTTTGGGTGTGTGTGTTGGGTGTGTACATGAACACGATGAACTCACTCGTTTTGTGCGGTGCTACATATCTGAAATAAAGGCTCTCAATGAAAGATTCATAACTCATAGCTGACCTTTTTTCAGAGAGCCTTTTAAGAACTAACTGAAATTATACATTGTTTAGAGCGAAGAGAGTCCATAAAAACTGAATCTGATTTATTCCAATGACTATTAAGGTAACGGATTTCATTTGCCCTTTAACAAATGAGTATATTTTTTAAATTCTTCTCATTCACAAAGTGGATATTTTCTTACCTACTTCATTTGGGGCTACGTGAACCAAAATCAAGCAGCCAAGAATACAATAATCATCTCTATTTGTAGGAAAAAAAATCCAACAATGAAATGTAGAACCCAAACTGTGTTTCTCTATAGCAAACCAACTAAACAAGGATCAATGTTATCCATAGTGAGAATTAAAACAAAACAAACAAAAGACCACACACAGTTGTGGCTGCTTCAGGCACTGATTTACTAATCACTACCCTTCTGTTTTATGGGCTCAGATCTTACTAACAACTTCATTATTTATGGTTAACACGCCTGTGACAATTACGGTGGTGGCATTAGCCCAGCCACACATGTTATTACATCCCCAGTATTTCTAGGTCAGGAAAAAAGTGTTTTAATGAAAGACTATAAGAGATTGAACTAACACATTGCTTTGGTCATGGCCGACATGGGGTAGATTTAAAAGAACATTTGTTTTCTCTCTGTCTTTCTGGACCCTTGGAGAATGTCACTGTCATGCGGGAGACCCTGCTCGCTGCGCCATTTGTCATGCGGGGCAGCCTGCGGGATCTCAGCTCCCGCTCCCCACATAAGAACCAGGACATGGTGAGGCCAAAAAGGAACACCCACGGAGCCATAGGTAGAGGAGTCATACCTCTATAGTCTCACTGGAGGCTGGGTTCACACGACCTGTGACCTGCTGTCCACTTTTCTCTGCCAGCCAACCTCACTTGCTAGCTGCAATCCGCTCTTGCTAGCTCAGCCACCATCTTCTTGCTAGCCCCCATTTTCCTGCTAGTATAGCCACAGCAGTTATATTAGTGCCCAATGGCTCACTGGTTACAGCTGATGGCCAACTAGCCACGGCTGATGGCCATCCAATCACAGTTGATGGCCATTTACTACCGGAGCCAGCACCTTTCCACATGAGGCCGAGAGCTTAGAAACTGCACTCCTGGCTCTGTCCCCACATTAACTTTTCATACCAAGAGTCTATCATCCATTGGCAATGCAAGCCTAGCATCCCTGCTCTGAATCCTTCATCTCATATTACCTTCTGCTTCCTGGCTCATTCCAGGACCCCATGGCTCTTGGCTGGTTGCCTTAATCTGGCCGATATCCTGCCATGCCTCTTGTGCCCTTTTATTATTTTTTCCTGGTAATTTTTATTTTTTAATATTTCTTAAAAAGGACTCTTTCTTTCCACTTGGATCAGCTCTTTTTTGTTGGCTTGAAATGCCACTTTCATGCCAATTAAGTATGAATCTAGTTCCACACTAGTAGAACAATATTCCAGGTGTTTTTGGTTGACTTCCTAAAGAGAATTAAATGGTTCCATTTCCTTTATACCATCCATATAACTTGCTCTGTAGCTCTCCCACTTCTCAGGTATGAACAAGCATTCTTCCGGAGCTGACTTTCTCTGGGTAATCAGTGACCCATACCTTCACCTTAGCATTATCTGCCTTCTTTCATTTTTTCCTACACTTTCTGGTCATGCAGCTCTCACAGAGAAAAGAGATTTGAGAAATTACTCGGAAGGGATCAAGACACAATGGCAGTGAGCTAGAGGGGATGCTAGTAGGCAAAACTATTTTCATTTTCTTCCAGATAATAATCCATTTCCTCCTAGGCCAGGGTTTGAATTAAGAGGAATGAGAATTACTAAAGAGTTATCTGTAGATTTTAAAACGTTCATGAGTAATATCTTAGTTATTAAGGAGGCAGAAGTTACTATACATAAGTGTAGAGCTCCATAGTCATAAGTTATGCAAACCAATTTAGTATATTATTTTATTTTATTCTCATTTTAAAACTTTGAAGTAAATGTTAGAATTATTTCAATTTTATAAAGCAAAACATTTAAATATTGCATACATTTTTAATTGTTTTAAGTTCAGATAGCAAATAGGTGGAAGAGCATGGATTCATGGCCAGGTCAATTAGTCTTCAAAGATGACATTTCTACCTCATTATTGTACATTTTAGGAAAAGCATGTTAGTTAGCAGTTTGATATTTTGATTTTTTTATTGTTTGTTTTTTTTACATATGTATATTCTCCTAGCCCCCTTCTCTTCTCTGTACAAAATTACACTTTATTAGATTCTTCATGCAATTGCCAATAGTCTAATAATAAGAATTTATGCCTTCACGCATTATATTTTAAATCACTGTATGACCTCCAGCAAGGAACTGTAGGGTGATACGAGGTATGACAATTAAGTTTGCTAACTTGCCACCATGCCCTTACATTAGCAGCCCTGCCACAAACAGCTCGGGAAGGTTTCATAACATTGGCATATCACTGTCTCACAACTGTTTGTGTCGACGTGTGTTGGTGTCTTGCTGAGTGGCCTTCATTATTGTTGTTGCATATTTTTGTGTGCTGTCACGAGAATGTCTGAGCTTGAATTAAAGCAACAAACAAACGTTAAATTTCTTGTTAAACTTGGCAAGATTGGAAGCGAAATAAGGGACATGTTAGTTCAAGTTTCTGAGGCTAATGCCATGAATAAAATGGCAGTGTACAAATGGATTAAATGTTTTTCTGAGGGAAGAGAATGTGTCACTGATGAAGAGAGGGCAGGGTGGCCAGTAGCAAGCAGAATTGGTGAAAACATTGCAAAAATTTGTCAAATTGTTTGTCAAAATCGTCAGCTGACTGTGAGAAGCATAACACACCAAGTAAACATCGATAGAGAAACAGTTAGGAAAATCTTAACTGAAAATTTTGGCATGAGAAAGATGTGTGCAAAAATGATCCTGAAGTTGCTCACTGATGAAGAAAAGCAAAGGAGAGTCGAAGTTTGCCAAGACCTTTTGGAGAGGCAAGACGATATTTTGAGCCTTGCTATCACTGGTGATGAAACATGGGTGTACCAATACGACCCCGAAATGAAGCATCAAAGTGCATAATGGAAGTCAGCCAATTTTCCACAACCAAAAAAGTTCTGTCAGTCCAAATCAAGAGTCAAAACAATGTTGCTAACCTTTACTGATATCAGAGGGATTGTTCATTATGAATTTGTACCAACTGGACAAACAGTTAACCGAGTTTACTATTTGGAAGTGCTGAACAGGCTGCATGAAAAAGTTAAATGTCCTGAACTTTTTGCCAACAATTCATGGCTCTTGCATCAGGACAATGCTCCAGCTTACACAGCACTGTCTGTGAGGGAGTTTTTAGCCAGCAAACCAATAATTGTACTGGAACACCCTCCCTACTCCCCTGATCTGGCCCTAAATGACTTCTTTCTTTACCTAATTGAAAAGAAGACATTTTGATGACATTTAGGACATCAAGGCTAATACAACTTCAGCTCTGATGGCCATTCCAGAAAAAGATTTCCAAAATTCCTTTGAAGGGTGGACTAGGCGTTGGTGTCATCATGATAGCTTCCCAAGGGGGAGTACTTCAAAGGTGACTGTAGTTATATTCAGCAATGAGGTATGTAGCACTTTTTCTAGGATGAGTTCGTGAACTTAATTGTCTGACCTCGTAAATTACATTTCTGCTCAAAGATTGTTGAGGCACCCATGATCTCTCAATGAGGAATTTGAGAGAAGAGGGGATCAGAAATTATCTCATATAGGGAGACAATAATCAACTAAGCATATATCATGAATCAGTAGAGGTCCTAGAAAGCTGGAAACCTCTACTGTTGTCTTTGGCAGTGGAATAAATACTGTGTTCAGTAGCAGGTGGTGATTATATCACTCTGCCTCATGCTAATTGTATCAATATTTAGAGGAGTGGCACATTAGATACTGGATAAAACTCTTTACAATGGCCAAGATAAATCGGAGATGGAAAGAAAGAAAGAGACCTGGAAAGTGGTGAGTCTTCAATTGACAGCATATCAAGAGAAAAGATGAAGAACAACAACGAAGAAAAAAAAAAGGATACTTAGCCTTTGGCAAACACTTACATTGACATCTCTGCAAATATTTATTGAAATGTGCTAGAAGGAATTGTTGGGCTTCTTTCTTTTTGTAACCACAGAAAGAAGAACTAAGATTTATAAATGGAAATTATTGGGAGCTGGATTTGGGCTTAATAGCAGAAAGGACTTTTAGATAATTAAAGTTGTCCTGAAATGTAATGAACTGCCTGGTGAGACAGTGAATTCCCCATCTCTGGAAGTGTGCAATAAGAGGCTACATGATCACTTACTTGGAATTTATGCATCTATTTAGAGTGTTAATATAGATGAACTTATCTCACTTCCCATTCTGAGAGCCTATGATTCGATACTTGGCTGTGTCTGTTCTAAAAATGTTTTAACTTGATTATGATAGCCTGAGCCCACACAGTTTGGTGGATCTATGACCAACTCCACAGCCCCTTGATTTTTTTTTTTTTAGTATTTTGTTATTTATTACATACATTTTTGAAGTCTCTTACAGCTGGAGTCAATAAATTGTCTCTCTTATGTTGATTGGTAGCTTTAGTCCCAGCTCAGCTCCTTCTTCTCACTGAGCGAGAAAGAGCGAGCAATCAGCCATAATGTGTACTGTGGTGAGGGCCGATCACTATTTTGAAGAATCTTTTTTTGTGCTCACAGAGTCCCAACTTATTTTTCTATTTTTTCGTTTACTATTCACAATTTGTGAAATCATGAAAATTGTCATATAGAGCAAAGAATTGAAAGTTAGAATCATATAGAAGGCAATTCTGAAATGAGTCTGCAGCATTATAAGGTTTTGAATTTATGGCAAGTGAGTACAGATACCTACACAATAAATCTCAATTTATTTAGTCAAGAATACAGAACTAAATGAAAGTGACACTCTATAGAACAAGAGCACGCGTAGCATAATTCAGTAGGCATTTTACTTGTCCCTCATGTCCACAAGAGGCACAATACTACTGGTGACAATTTCTATACTTGGTAGGGTCCAGAGAAAAGGTCATAAAGACGCTGAATTCTTGCTAAGTCACTGTCTTTTTCATTTTAGTTTATATCATATTTCCAGAAGAATGTACATTAACAATCTATATATTTCCATTTAAGTAAACATTTCTAATAAACATCATAATGTGATATGACAATTAGATGACATACAACAAAGGAGTAGTAAATATTATATTAAGAGATCCTTCCCTGCTAGAGCATGTAAAAACACATACATGATTTACTCTGGGCCACTAAAGTCTTAATTACATTAACGTGATGATTTTTTTTCCTTCATTTTTCTAAATTTAAGTATCTTATTTGTTTGTATGTGCATTTGGGTATTTTCTGGTTTAAGCAGTCTTTGTCATCTCCCGAGCGCATTATGGATTTCCAAGTTGCTTTAGGCTCCATGATTATATTGCATTGGCAAGCAACTCTTTCCATTCTTCAATTGCCTGCTCATTTAATTTGTCTATTGTTTATCTCTGTTCCATATTATTAATAACAATGGAAATTAAATGCAACCAGTACTTATGCCTATGGCACCAAGCAGGGAAGCCTCCTGGCTGAACACGCTTCTATTTATCATCTGTCTTTAGATTTAGCCTGTTGGCCATTCTTCATCCCATTAAACAGTGCTTCAGGTATATGCCACACTGAATTCATGCTTTTCAACTACCTACTAGAATCCAAACATTTGGTGTCTTTTTTTCATTGTTAATGTTAATCATAAGAAAAGTGGGACGAGACAGTTTTACCTGTAACAAATTGCATTTTGTTCATCATAAATACATTATATTTTTGGAGCAAATATAGTTGATTTTTTCTTTCAGTTAATAGGTATAATGGTTGATATTAAATATTATACATGATGAGGGTGAGAATCAGATGTTATTTCTACAACTTGAAAGTAGGTACCCCAGCAGTCTTCCCAATTTATCTTTTTAATAATTTTCAAATTAGAGACATTCCAGATGCAAATAACAGTGGCTTGAGGAATGCATCAGTCACAGCTTTTAAAAATAATTAGTCACCTGTCCCTTGTCCAGCTCCCCGGGGAAGGTTTACCTGAAATTTATCAACATATTTGGTCACAGAGTCTTAATTATTAATAAAGTATACCATATTTATAGGAAGGAAAGTTTTTCTTGAAAAAGAATGTCTTTTTAAGCTATCTCCCTGCACAGTTGTTATTTCTTTTCTCCTTTTTGACAACTCAAAATGATACCTTCCATGACAGATTTTTCTCTTTCCAACATCCCTTTAAAAATCTTTTTATGATTCACTGATTTACTTAGAAAATTAATTTTTAAATTGATTTTCTCCATTCTCAGACAAAATTAAAGTTGACTTGGGTGATGGTCTTCTTTGATTACTGCCTTTGATTATAATATCAAAACGAAGAAGACCATATATAACTCATGATACAGAATTTATAATGTTTCAAGATGCATAGAAAATTCAAAGAGACATTAATAAATTCAGCATCATTTGTTCATAACTTGAGCTCTAAACTGGATGTTAAAAAGGAAACTTGTTTGAAACTTATGAAATATTGGAATAAGTTATCATAACAGAGTTATGATAATAAGTTTCTTAACAGAGTTAAGAAAATATGACTACAATAATTGTAAATCATTGTATTAATATACTGTTTTAGGTAAAACCTGGCCAGAAATTAAGATCATGCCACCTATGAAATTTTTTAATGATTCTGTGATTACGTGGCCTGGTCATATCTATTTGTGTCGATGCCCTTATTCACATAAAGTAGCAAAACAATGTACCTTTACACAACATACCTATACAAGGAAATAAGTAAATTATCTAATTTTGTCTAAGATTATTAATAAGTTCCATATTATTTGGAACCTGGAGTGGAAGGAGTGCTATTCTAAATATCTAAGCTTTTCATATTACCAAAACTTAAAAACTAAGAATGATAATCATTTGGTCAGTTTCTTCCAAATCCTTATACGTATATTCCTCTTCAATATTACATAATATTGAACAGCACTTAATAATATGTTACATCAATTCAGTTTGAAAAGTCAAAGTTGAAAATGGGTCATGTATGTCAGAAGAAAATATAATGAACTACAATGTACCAAGGCACATGTTTAAATTAGTAATTTTGTGTTATGGTACATTTAGAAGACTATTTGGGAAAATATATTTTATGTATTAGAGAAAAAGGAGGTCAGATAAGTTAATTAAGTTTAATTTATAGATAGCCTTGATAGTAAGAGTGAGATAGGTAGATTGCCATACTAGGAAGTAGGAAAGCCTGGCTAATTTTATATAAGACAGAAATGAATAAAAAAAGTTCAGAACAATAATTCACATTGATTGATCAATGTGATACATGACATAAACAAAATAAGGAGAAAAATCATATCATATATATATATATAGACATTTGATAAAAATAACATCTATTTATGATTAAAATATTTAATAAAATGGATATAGAAGGAAGGTACTTGAACATAATAAAGTCCATATGAAGAAACCTCAGCTAATATCATACATAATGGGTTTTTTCCTCTAAGAAACGCCATTTTTATTCACCATTGCTAGTATTGGAGGTGCTGATATTCCCCATTCAACATAGTATTGGAAGTCCTAGCCAGAGCAATCGGGCAAAAGAAAAAAATAAATGGCATCCAAATTGGAAATGAAGTCAAATTGTCACTTGTTGCAGATGACATGATTCTTTATATAGAAAACCCTAAACACTCTACAAAAAAACAAAACAAACAAACAAAAAAACTATTACGAACAATAAACAAATACAGTAAATTTTCAGAATACAAAATCAATTTATAAAAATCCATTGCCTTCCTATATACTAACCATGAAATTTCAGAAAAAGAAATGAAAAAAAAAAGATCCATTTTGCAATTGCAACAAAAAGAATAAAATACCTAGAAATAAACTTAACAAAGGATGTAAAGAACCTATATACTGAAAACTTTAAGATATTATCAAAATAAATTGAAGAAGATGGAAAGATGGGATGTGTTAATGTACTGGAAGACTGAACATAGTTAAAAATGACCATATTGCTCAAAGCTATATACAGATTTAATGCAATCTCCATCAAAATCCTAATGACATTTTCTCAAGAAATAAAACAAAAAATCATCAGATTGTATGGAATCCCAAAAGACTGAATGGCCAAAGCGATCTTGAGAAAAAAAAGAACGAGGTCAGAGGTCTCACACACCCTGACTTCAATTTATGCTCGAAAGCAACAGTAATCAAAACAGTATGGTATTGGAAGAGAAACAGACACACATACCATTAGAGTAGAATTGAGAGCCCAGGAATAAACCCGCATGTATATGGGCAGATAATGTTTGACAAAGGAGCCAAAAGCATACAATGGAGAACAGAAAGCCTCTTCAATAAATGGTGCTGGGAAAACTGGAAAGCCAAGTGCAGAAGAATGAAACTAGACTGCTATCTGTCACCATACACCAAAATTAACTCAAAATGGATCAAAGAACTAAATATAAGACCTGAAACAATAAATTGCGTAGAAGAAATCACAGGCACTAAACTTATGGGCCTTGGTCTTAGAAAGGATTTTATGAATTTGACTTCAAAGGCAATGGAAGTAAAAGCAAAAATAAATTAATGGGACTATATCAAACGAAAAACATTCTGTACAGAAAAAGAAACCATCAATAAAACAAATAGGCAACCAACCAAATAAGAGAAGATATTTGCAAACAACACCTCCAATAAGAGGATTATATTCAAAATATATACAGAACTCATACAACTCAACAACAAAAAATGAACAAGCCAATTAGAAAATGGATAGAGGAACTGAACAGGCAGTTCTCCCAATAAGACACATGAGGTCTGACAATCAAGTTTGAGAACTTGCCACCATGCACTTACATTGGCAGCACCGTATGAACAGCTCGATAAGATTTCATAACCTTGGTATATCAGTGTCTCACAGCTGTGCTCATGTCAATGTGTGGCAGCGTCTTGCTGAGTGGTGCTCATTATTGTTGTTTGTTTTTGTGTGCTATCACGAGAATGTCTGAGCTTGAATTAGAGCAATGAACAAACATTACATTTCTTGCTAAACTTGGCAAGAATGAAAGTGAAATTGGGGACATGTTAGTCCAAGTTTGTGAGGATAATGCCATGAAGAAAATGGCTGTGTACATATGGATTAACCATTTTTTCTGAGGGGAGAGGACATGTCAGTGATGAAGAGAGGTCAGTGCGGCCAGTAACGAGCAGAACTGACAAAACATTGCAAAAATCCATTGAATTGTGCATCAAATTGTCGGCTGACTGTCAGAAGCACAGCAGACCAAGTTAACATTAACATAGAAACAGGAAAATCTTAACTGAAAATCTTGCAATGAGAAAGATATATGCAAAAATGGTCCTGAAGAAGCTCTTGCATCACAACAGGACACCAGCTCACATGGCACTATCTGTGAGGGAGTTTTTAGCCAGTAAACAAATAACTGCACTGGAACACCCTCCCTACTCACCTGATCTGGCCCCCAATGATTTATTTCTTTACCAAAAGATAAAGGTAATATTGAAAGGAAGATATTTTGAAGACATTCAGGACATCAAGGGTAATACAATGACAGCTCTCATGGCCATTCCAGAAAAAGAGTTCCAAAACTGCTTTGAAGAGTGGACTAGGCACTGGTGTTGGTGCATAGATTCCAAAGGGGAGCACTTCAAAGGTGACCATAGTGATGTTCAGCAATGAGGTATGTAGCACGTTTTCTAGGATGAGTTCAAGAACTTAATTGTCATACTTCGTACAAACAGCTAACAGATATATGAAAAGATGCTTAACTTCACTAGCTACTAGGGAAAAGCAAATGAAAACCACAACAAGATACCACCTCATACCAGTCAGAATGGCTATTATCAACATGACAAATAATAAGAAATGTTGGAGAGGCTGTGGAACACTTATACACTGCTGGTGAGAATGTAAATTGGTACAGTCCCTATGGAAAACAGTTTGGAGGTTCCTCAAAAAATTGAGAATAGAATTACCATACAACCCTGCAATCCCTCTTCTGGATATCTTTCCCCAAAAATATGAAAACATTTATCTGTAAAGATATATGTACCCCTATGTTCATTGCAACATTATTTACGGTGTCCAAGACATAGAAACAACCAAAGGGTCCTTCGATAGATGGTTGGATAATGATGTAGTATATATACACAATGGGATATTACTTGGCCATAAGAAAAGATGAAATATTGCCATTTGAAATAATGATGGATCTTAAGATTATCATGCTAAGCAAAATAAGTCACACAGAAAAATTTGAGAACCATATGATTTCATTCAGATATGGAATATAAAACTGAAAGCAATAAATGAATAAGAAAAACATTTAAAAATTCATAGACACAGACAACAGCATGGTGGCTGACTAGAAGGAAAGGGGGGTTGGGGAAAGGTAGGAAAGCGTAAAAGGAGTCAAATATCTGGTCATGGAAGGAGATTTGACTGGGTGGTGAACATACAATGCAGTATATAGATGATATATTATAGAATTGTACATTTGAAACCTACATAATTTTATTAACCAATATCACCCTAATAAATTTAATAAACGCAAAGAATTAAATTATTTAATTCTAGTTGCCAAAAATACTGGGGACATTAAAATCATAAGGGGCTCGGCTGTAATAGCTTTGTAATGGCAAACTTGGGAGTCAAACCCAGAAAGTCTAACTCATGAGCCCATTCATTTTATCACAGAATTATAAACACTAAGCTAGGATTTTAACAGGGAAACATATTATTTAGAGAGAGATTGAGGGCCAGGGCTCACATGAAGCAAGTGAAGTGACTATGTCCCAAATTTCAGAAAGCGGTTGCAGGATCCTGAAAGCAAGATTCTCCTTTAACTTTGAGACTTAAGAGTCTTGCTTCTAGGGAGTTGTGATCCTGAGACAGAAGGTGAAAGACAAGAAACATGGGCTCTACAGGATAGTGTAAGGCTCAAAGGAGAGATCTGGGGAGAAAATCCTGGGATCAATACAAGGCAGGAAGAGGAACCAGAGCAGAAAACAACTGGAATCCTGAAAGAATTAGGGTGAAAGTGTGGAGGATTGAAGTGTTTCAGCATTTGAATAGGAAACAACTTCCAGAAGGAATGGTCGGTAAGAAGTATGTTCCAATTACCAGGTCTGAGTAACAAAGTACCCCAAAACTTAATGATACAAGACATTTATGAAGTTTATAGAATCCATGGGTCAGAAATTCAGAAAAGGCACAGTGAGAATAAAATATCTCTCCTTTTCAATGTTTGGGGTCTCTACTGGGATGAAGCAAAGCCTAGAGGGACTCAACAGCTAAACGCAGGAACCACCTGAAGGCTATTCAATCATGTCAAGTAGCTGAACCTGGCTGTCAGCTGGGGCTTTAGCTGGGCTTGTTGTCGGCAGCAGCATACAAAGCCTTGCCCTGTGGCCTCGCCTCTTCACAGCATGGTGGATTGGCTCAAAGGGCAAGTGTGCCCACAGAGAGCACGAAGAAGACACTACATTCATTTTATTACCTAGCTTTGGAAGTCACATGGTGTGGTTTCTGCTATATTCTATTGGTCAGAATAGTCATAGGCCTGCCCAAAGGGAGGGGGAATGGACTACCTCTTGACAGGTACGGAGAAGGTTCTCAAGGAGCTTGGAGACTAGAAGTATTACTATGGCTATTTTTGGAAAGTAGTCTGCCACAGAGGATGGCCTAAAACGTGTCCAAAAAAAGGGCCAGGATGAGTGACGGCCAGGGCCGGTAATTTGGCATTGGATTTAGATTGATTTATTTCAGGATTATGGTGGGTAGAGGGCTCATGCTTAAGCAAAGTAATGAAAAAGCAACGGATGTTGGTCACTCATTTGAGAATTTGTGTAGTTAGAAAAAGAAATAGGATAGTAACTGGAAAAAAGAGCAAGGTCAAGCATGGTACTTCTCACACATGATCAGGAAGTCCTCAAATATTTAGTTAAAATTTGTGACATAAATATTAGAGAGAAGAGGTAACAAAGTTATTTTTGAGGACAGAAACAACTTTTTTGTGCACCTACAGTACAGTGTGTTAGGTGTTTCACATGTGATCTCATTTAATCCCTACGACAGAGTAGATACATAGTTTAAAGCCCATTTTGTATACAGAAAACTGACACCATCTAGGTCTGACAACTTTACTAGTTTATAAACTAAGCAAAAGTTCTATTTATAGAGGGCATGACTCTACAACTTGTGTTCTTTTCCAACAGATGTGTGAGGCGTCTAAAGATAACATCCATCAAATTGCATCACAACAACAGTTGCTTTCTTAAAAGTATTTTGCAATAAAGTTTGGGGTCTAGCACGTCTGTTGTATGTGTCTCTAAACATACTGGTCCAGATTATATCTCATTTTATTTTCCTGCTTTGATTAATAAGTCAGAAAATAAATTGAAAGTAAATAGCAGACAGGTGACTCTTTGCATGAATATTTAGAATTGAGTGAGAAAGCTAGCTTGCTTTCATTTATAGGAGTAAACTCCTAGTGGGAGGGCAGTAAAGAAGGCCGTGCGAGGCAAACATACTTTGTGATTGCCATCAATATTCCAGACATTGTGCAGGGAGATTGACACTGAAGAAATGCTGTTATAACCGCCTCTGTTTCCTGGTACCTGAGGTTTAGACAGGTAAGGTGTATGAGTATTTCCAAAGTTATTCATCTAGGAGTAGCTGAGCCACAGTTCAATTCATGATTTTTAAATTCCAAAACTCTTTCTTTGCCTTCTTTGAGAAATATGATGATTATTATTATTTTTTTATTGTGGCAGCTGTTCAAAATGAAGTAAGAATTAAACTTTTATATTTGTCAAGTTGGTACTGACAAATTGCATTTTAAATTACAGGAATCAATTTATTAGTGTTGGGAGATAATTTTCGATGCGTCACTCCACATTCCTACACCTCTTACAAGCAGCGGCTCTGACAGTTTTTCTGTTCGACTGTCTTTTCAAGAATGTTTATGTGGTGAGCAGCCTAGGAAGAGAGAGAGTGTCTCCCTCCAAAGCAGAGGGAGATTTGTTTACTATCCATTATAATAAAGATCATGGCTCCCTCCAGGGTAAATGTTGGGCAGGTTTGCGTGAAACCCATTAAAAAAGATTTAGATTCCCTAAACTCAGTGTTTCTCAGATGAGACGTAAACTCATTGCATAGACAGCATGAATCTGGTGGTCTCTACTTCCATCCCTGCGGAACTCAGGTGAAGACAACAAGGAAAACCAACAGAAATATGAAGCTCATGCTGTCTCCATGAGTAAATACACTTTGTTTCAGACCCAGAGTCTTCTATCTTTTTTTCAGAACGCTGAAACTGCCATGTGAACTTGTTAGCTTACAAATAGAGTAAAATCTATGACCTTTCACAATTTTTGACAATAGATCTAATGAATTTTTTTTCATCTGTAAAGAAATATTTCAATACTTTTCTTCCTCTTTTTTGATAGGAATCTAATTTTTTAAGAGAAACTTAGAGGGTATGTACAAGGTAAGGCTAGAAATGGGTCAAGAAGATAAGAAAGAATAAATATGAGGTATGAAGAATAAAAAACACAAGAGAGTCAGAAAATATTTCATGACTTAAAGTTCTATACTGCAAATCACATATAAAATCTGTGTCAGATAATGAAGGAAGAGTGACATTAGGGAATGGCTTGACTCAGTTGACAGAAATAAAAGTTTTGCTGAGGTTTTCTTTTTCTTTTGTTCTTATTTTTAGGAAATGAATAGTCAGTCACTCTTTAACCTAAAACCAGTGACCAAATTCAACAATATGCACATGTCACTGGAAGAAGACGGAAACAAGAAAATCCCTTTCACTGACATGTATGAATTCTCTAATATGTTTGTACAGGAGAGGAAACAGAAGCCTTATTACATGAGAGTTTAAAGGTTGGCTAGGAAGGAACATGTTAAATTTACACAACCTCTCCAGGTTGGAGTAAAAACTTAGTCCTGTGAGTACTGGAAAAAAATGATTACAATTTTCTTATCTGTTTTCATATTTCTGTTAAAGAAAATCAGTTGGACATATAATTTCATGAAACAGGCATTTCCATGAAAAAGAGAAGCATGTCAATAGAATATAATGTGTCCTGATTCATACAAAAGAGAAAACCTAGAGGGCACAGGCCTGTGTGAACATTCTTACGTGGTTATAACAGTTAATTATCTAAAGTCATGTGCTATGTATATCAGGGATTTGACCAGCCTGGACATCACGTCATTAAGACATTAAATATGTGTATAGCAACAGCTACGGTCCATAGTTCAGGTCCTCATCACTTTACCAGGACCAGCAAAATAGCCTTTTGGCCCTTGCTATTCAAAGTGCTGCCCATGGTCCAGCAGCCTAGTTCTTCTGACTCCTAGAAATGTTACAAGGGCAGAAACTCAGGCTTCACCCAGACCCACGGAATCAGAATCTGTGTTTTCACAAGATCCTCAGTTGATTCCTATACACAATACATTTTGAGAACCACAGGGATAAATAGAGTGTCTCCATTCTGCCTGTCTCCTACTTCCCTGCATTGTCCACTGTAAGAAGAGATCTTTCAAAACTGTAGATCAGAGATCCTCTTAATGATATCACATTGTCAGAGAAAGCCCAGATTCTGTGGTATTCTATATCAGATCACTTAACATTTGGCTCCTGCCTTACTCTTATGTTATGCCCTCTCTACCCATTAAATTCCCCCAACACATGAGTAATATTATCCTCTCAGCATCCTGAGTGCCAATATCAGCTCATGTGAACACAGGTGGTCCTTCCAATGACTTACAGTACTGTGAACATGCTCATTCTGTGCTCATCTGTCGTCACACAGGACAATCCTGCTGTGTAAAATGAACTTTTCTATTTTGTCTCTCTGTTGGACCTCAACTCAACTATCCAGATGTATTTCTTTTGTCTCTCCTGCCCTGAGAAACCTGCCAACCACTGCCAGTCCCTGAGTTTTCTTCCATTTCCTTCCAGCCACTTCCAGCCAACCTCCTCTCTTACTCAGGTCCGCTAATTTATCCAATTTAAGCCCATTCTGCCTTCAGAATATTTCTTAAACCAACTTTTTTCTCAATTCCTTCTACTACTGCC
Organism: Rhinolophus ferrumequinum; assembly: GCF_004115265.2. Lineage (NCBI taxonomy): Eukaryota > Metazoa > Chordata > Mammalia > Chiroptera > Rhinolophidae > Rhinolophus > Rhinolophus ferrumequinum. Next base: position 94,262,824 of record NC_046291.1, on the reverse strand, counting down.
ACTCACAAAGCAATCAGCAATTCTGTAAGAGGGAACTAATTAGTTTTCCCTCTTTAGTATTCTAGACTGAGTCCCTGTTTTCATGGTTTGTTTATTTAGTTGGTATTATCTTCTTACCATCTCCAGCCCAAATCAGACTCATTCCAACCTGATTACATCGACCAATTTGTTTCCTACAGCTGAAAGCCCACATTTCTCCTTTCTGGGAAATTAAATATTACTTGCTTTTAAACATGTAATTAAAAAAATCCGCCTTTTTCATAAAATACATTAGCCTTATAAAAAATGCTACCATTTAGGAAATGTGGCAATCTTAGAATATTGACCACACACACAAAAAAAATTGATGTGATAATAAACTGTCTTAGATTTCTCCATACCTCCATAAGTATGTACTGTCACACACACACACACACACACACACACACACACACACACAATTTTTCTTTCTTTTTGTTTTTTAGATTGAAAGCAGTTTGAGATTAGAGGAAACCCACACCATGGTTTTACTGCCCTGCACCCTCTTAACTGATCTTTTTTCTTGAATCCATCCTGTTTTTTTCCATCTCTACATCCTTGCCTGCATCAACTATCATTGCTTTTTTCCTGTATTATTAAAATCATCTTCTAATTTGTCCTGTTTTTTCTGACCTCAAAACTCCTCCTCACCTTTGGCCTTGTTACTTCCTTGTCCCAAATCCTTCTGTGCCACTCTGTTGTGTCCAGATTTAGTTGCAAATACTTAGCCAGAAACACAAAGCCCAGTGAGACATGGCTCAAGGCTTACGTCTTCCGGCCATTCTTTCTGTATGTAATTTACATCTCAACTACACTGTCCTTGAATTCCTAAATTAAATCAAACACTCTTTTCTCACTTTTTTCCTTAGATCATATGTTCTTTTTTTCCCCTGAAATAACCACTCCCTGATTATCCTTCTGGTGAGCTCGTATTTGACCTTCAAGATGCAGCTTAATCTCCTCTTGGAAATATTTTTTTTGCGTGTGCCTCCTTGGTTTTTAGGTACCCTTACGCTGTTCTCTGGTGTTATAATGTGTTAATGATTTTTTTTTTTTGAAACTTACCATAATGCTTCAATAATCAATTTCTAGACTGTGAGTCTTTGCCAGCTGGGAGCATGTGTTTCATTCTTAATAATGCAGTAGGTGGAACAAAATATTTGCTGGATGGATGGATGGATGGATGCATGGATGGATGGATGGATGGATGAATGAGTGATACTCCTTTCCCACATTCTCAGACCTTCCTACCTCAGGTAAGGCACTCAGCATTGTAAATTTCATCTGGTGCACTCTTCTATAAAAGTGAGACTAAAGAATATTTATGGTTATCTTCTTGTATCAGTCGGTTCAGCTGATCAAGTTTCCAAGCAGAATTCAACTGTATCATAAATACATGAGTCAGCTTCTCTGCATACTGTTTTTTATTAATCTCTCTCTCTCTCTCTGTCTCTCCCTCCCTCATAAGTCTACATTCTGTCATCATTCTCCCATGACAAGACTGCATGGGAGACTGCATAAATTTCTTATTTGACTCAGAAATTCTTTTCTCATGTTGCTCATCTGCTTTCTGAACATCATATTTGAACGGTTCTCTTCTTGTCATTTTTCTTCGAATTCAGTGAATCTTAGAAAATAAAACATGGAAGTAACTTCAACAATAATCGGATCTTACTCTCTCATTTTTGAAATGAGTAAATGAAAGCGTTGAAGGCAGAGGGGGAGGGAAAGATGCCCTGTAATTGCAGTCTGATCCTTTTATCCACTGTGGTGAATGTTTGTCATTTGTTTTGGTGGCCTGCTATCTGAAACCCTTTCCTGTGTTTCAGAAATCCTCCATTTAAGAGTCAGAGTTTGCCTCACATTTCAGAACTAAAAATGCCACATACATTTACAGTCTTCCCATTTCCGGAAGGCCCAGGCTCTCTCATCAGATGCAGCCATCTTAGATATTATGTTAGAAGCTAGTGATGTGACTAAACGGGGCCCCTCAGTTTCCGTGACAGGAGAGGCGCCTGCACGGACTCTCCCAAGCCACAGAAGCAGTGATTTCCAGAAAAGCCCAAGGACATAGGTGTGTGGTAATAGGTACAGCATCCAGAGGTGATAGCACTGGTTTCTGCATTCCACTGCTCTTGTGGTTTGATTGTGGTCATTGTTCTTGTCTGTGGAGCCATCAAAGCTTAATTCTCTAGGCTTCCTTGAGATCCTAGTAATATTTTGTTCTCTTTTTAAGTCAAAGTCCATTTTGTTTCTTGCAACTCTTTCGTTCTTTAACATGTTTTATTATCTTTTTGGTACCTAACTGCTACCTAAAATTATATTTTATTTGCTAACTTGTTTAGTGTCTATTTTCCCACAAAAATGCAATCTCCAAGATGGAACTTTATAGCATATGCTTGGTAAAGATTTGTTTTTATTAATAAATTAATAAGTTAACAAATACAATAATTTTCTTTCAGCTTTTTTTAAGTTCTCTTTTCCCCCTCAAATGCCTGTATGGTTGTTTGTGTTTTGATGTATGCATTTTGTTTCGTCATATATTCTGTTATTGTTACATTAGTTTTTCTCTCAAATGTGTGGGGATCTCTGGATATTCACCTGTAGGTATCAGTTAAAAGCAATGCTAATTGGTATAAGAAGATGCTGTGAGCTTCCTCTGCTCTTACAAAGACCTGGCTGCCCATAGTTTCCTGTGCCTGAAAGAGCTATGGGTGGGGTGGGGGCTTATAATTATAAAGCACTGTTAAGGGCTGTTTTGGATAAAATATTTCACTGTAGACAGTTAAAAATGGAGGGATAAGAAATCACCTACCACACTCCTACCCCCAGTCCAAAGGCTAATGAAGTTCCTAATGAAGTTCCCTATCATTAGGTGCAAACTAGGACTTCTGCTTCTCCTTGGGCAGATAGTAAATCACAACTGAATGAACATCCTTTTGTTTTAGATTGGAGTAACTCTGTGCTGCCGGTGTCTCCACAGAGGGTGGAGTGGGACACAGGTGATCTAATGCTGCTGATGAGTGAATCTTCTGATCTCTGCCCTCTTCTTGCTCTGGTTGTCTGTGCCCATCAATATCTAACCAGAGCGTCTCCCATGGGAGGACAGCCACAACCCCAAAACCCCAGTTAGCTTCTGTGGGCTGAGTTCTCACCACTGTGGTAAGGTCCTGTTCTCTCTCTGTCTTATAGAATGACATCAATATACCTGGTGCTCTTCTTCTCCCTACCTTGTTACTTATTTATTGCCTTTTGTTTATTTTCTCTAATATTTCACGGAACTTTGGGGAGATTGGTAGGTAAATGAGGCGATTCAGTTTGCATCTTAAGCATAAAGTCCAAAGAAAGTATTAAAGTACATATCCCTAGACTTCATCCCAGTCATTAAAAGTAAATTTTTAAATTAATTTGTATTGAGGTTCTGGTTCTGTTAGGCTGGTCTAGGTCTGTGGGTCAACATATAGGATGACCTGTCTTAGAGAGGATATGGACCAAGCTTTTGCTCAAAATTGTGTGGATAACAAGAAGAAAGATTCATTTGTTGTGAACATTGAGAAGGAATTTATCTGTTGAGATGGACTCCCAATGGTCAACCCAGGGTCCAAATTTTATAAACAATAAAAGCCTAGTAAGTCATTTGCTGACAGGTGTTTCTCGTATAGTCTGTGTGCCAGGAAACACCTCTTACTGAAGCCTCAGCTTCAAACAATATGCCCGCTTGTTTACTCGGTCTGAGTCAACCACTGCAGAGAAACCCTTGCTTCATCTTTCTACCAATGGACTGAAACCTGCCCATCCAATCAGAGTTGCACAATTTGGTATCTCATTTACACAAATTAGACCTAACTGGGAACATGGACAGGAACTTTCACTATAAAAGATGGCTTCCCCTTTGTTTTGGTGGAACATAATTTAGGTTGTTACTTGTGTCTGTGTCTCCTGCACTGCAGCTCCAATTTTTTATTCTTTGTTACAGTCTAAAATTAATTTTGGTTACAGCTGCCCCCTTCTATAGCACCTCTAAGTAGGAACCTAGCCTCTGCTTATACACACTTCTAATTTATTCACCATTAAATAATCAATAAACATGTATTAGAGGAAGAGAAAAATAAGGAAGAAAATAGGGAGGAAAGAGTAGAAGTTCTTTTATTATTAAATAAGTTTGAGTGCAAGTTGTGTGTCAAGCATTGTATAGGTGCTGGCTAGAGTGAATGTCATTGTTATTTAGGTAAACTTTCTTATTTCATTTGCTTTAGCAATAAAAATAATAAGATGAGATTCTGGTCCAAAATGCTGATATAGGAGGTTCCTGACTCACGGCTTCCTATAGACACTAAATGTACAGCTACCACAGAGCAAGTTCCTATAAATGAAATCCAAAAACTAGCTGAGTGACTTCTACATGTTAGGCAAACAAGAAAATGCCCACGTCAAAATGGGAAGGAAAGGGTGAGACACAAACCCCACCCCTGGCACAGCAACATAAAAATGGGAGGAAACTCACAACTCCTAGTTTCTCCCTAAGGAGCTAAGTGTTTGGACCCAACATCTAGTGCCCAAACCTTTAAGACTTACACCTGAGGTATGGTCCACAAAACACCTAGCTCTGAAACACAGCAGGGATTGGATCCACTAGACCCATAAGACTATATCAAACAAATAAACAATTCCTAACAGACTTGGGAAGACTTTCCATGGCTTTCCCCCGAGAGCTCAGCACAAGGGAGCAGTCAGAAATGCCCATCTCCTCCTGAGAAGGGCTTATTTGTATACCACAGGCTTCTAATTGAGCACACATCTAGGAGCGAACTGCGAACCTTTCTGGAAACCAAGGTTACCGAGGGGAACGGTCTCCACATTTTCCCTGTGGCCTGCTCCAGGTCCACAATGTCTCCATGGAAGGAGCTTGTGCCTATATGTCTGGCACCACTGGGGTCTGTGGCTGCTGCCTGGGGGACACACCCCTTGAATACCTGGCACTGTTTTTCAGTGGAGCTTGAGTTCACAGGTCCCACAAGACCACCACAAACAAACATTGCTTAACTGGTTATCTCTCCAGAGCTCAGGAAGAAGGAACAGGCAGAAATGCCTGATTCCCAGTCATTTCCTGAAAGAAGTACATTTGAATATTTTTGAAGTTGCTCCTGAGGGTCTGGCTTCCACTAAGCCTACATTTAGTTATGTCTAAAACCTTCTATACCCTCCCTTCTGGGACACTGCCAGGTCTTGGCACACTCTCAGCTACTGGGAGCAACTAAGAACAAGCCCAGAAGGCAATATGGGCAATCACAAAGGCATGAGACACAATCAAGGGCTCAGGCCAAGGTGAATGATAAGGTTCATCTAGAAGAAACCACATCAGCAAGATTGAGAGAGGTGGCTGTTTTAGCTAATGTGCAGAAACTAACACTGAGAGTCAATGAAAACAAAGGATTAAGGCATTATAGACAACCCCGCTACCCCCAAATAAAAAACAACAATTCTTAATGAAATGGATACAAGTGATTTACCTGATAAAGAGTTCAAAATAATGGTCATAAAGATGCTTACTAAGGTCAGAAGAATAATGCATGAACAAAGTGAGAATTTCAACAGAGAGATAGATCATATAAAAAAAGTAACACAGAAATCACAGAGCGAAAGAATACAATAACTGAGTTAAAAAAATCAATAAAGGGTTCAACAGCAGACTAGATACAGCACAAGGGAAAAAAAATCTGCAATTTGAAAAATCAATTGAATTCATTCAATCAAGAGGGAAAAGAAAAAAAGCAGGAGGCAAAAAAAGAATGGGGGTGGGGGAGAGACAGAGTGTTTAATTAAAAAAAAAAAAAAAAAAGGTGACTGAACCCTTCTGTAATTTTGGAAAAGAAACAGACAACCAGATTCAGGAAGCCAAGGAAGTTTTCTAATAAGTCAATCTAAAGACATTCACCCAAGACCCATTAGAACAAAGTTGTCAAACTTAAAAACAAAGCAAAAACTAAAGTAAATACATAAAAGATAAAGGTAAAATAAGTTTATACCACTACAGAAAATCATCAAACACAAAGAAAAAGAGCAGAGAAGAAGAAACAAAGAGACAAAGTAATTACAAAACAGCTAGAAAATAAATACAAAACTGGCATAAGTCCATATCAATCAATAATTACTTTAAATGTAAATAGAATAAATTATCCAATCAAAAGGCATAGAGTGGCTGAATGGTTAAAAACTAACAATATGTTGCCTACAAAAGACTCACATCAGATTTAAGGATACACACATACTAAGAGTAAAGGAATTGAAAACGAAAACAAGATTATCTATACTTATATCAGATAAAATGACTTCAAGCTGAAGACTAAAAGAAAGCAGATCATTATATAATGAAAAAGGGGCCAATCTATAAAAAGATATGTCATTTGTAAATATTTATGCACCCAACATAGAGGACTCAAGTAAATAAAATTAGAAATGAAAGAAAAGTCATTACTGCTGATAGTACGTAAGCATAAAGAATCCTATGCTTGCCAACAAATTGCACAGTTTAGAAAAATTCATAAATTCCTAGAAAAGTACTACCTGCCAAGCTTGAATTATGAAGAAATAGAAAATCTGAATCAAGTAATTACCACAAAGAAAATTGAATTGATAATCAAAAACTTCTCAATAAAAATGTCCAGGACCATGTGGTTTCACTGGTGAATTCTACCAAACATTTTAAGAAGAATTGATACCAATTCTCTAAAACTCTTCCAAAAAGTAGAAGAGGAAAACTTGTAAACTTCTTTTATGAGGCTAGCATTAAGCTGATACCAAAAACAAATAAGGACCTACAAGAAAATAAAGTTATAGGCCAATATTCCTGTTGAACATAGATGCAAAAATAGATGCTCAAAAAAAAAGATGCTCAAAAAAAAAAAAAAATGACCAAACTAAATTTAACAATACACTCAAAGGATCATACATCATGACTAAGAAGGATTTATTCCCGAGATGCAAGAATGAGTCAACATTTGCAAGTCAATTAATGTAATACATCACATTAAAAAAATGAAGGATAAAAATCATAGGAGTATTTGAATAGACAAAGAAAAAGCATTTTACAAAATTCAATGGCCATTCATGATTAAACTCTGAACAAGGTGGGTACAGAGATCATGTACCTCAACATAATAAGTGCTAGATATGAAAAGTCCACAACTAACTTTATACTCAATTGTTAAAAGTTGAAATCTTTAAGATCAGGAACAAGACAAGGATGCCCACTCTCACTATTTTTATTTAACATATTAGAAAAAGCAATTAGGCTAGAAAAATAAATAAAGACATACAAATTGAAAAGGAAAAAGTAAAACTGTCTCTACCTTCAGGTAACATAATATTATACATAGAAAACACAAAGAAACAAATAAAAAACCACAACTTTTAGAGCTAATAAATGAACTAGTAATTGTCCCTGACAGGATGGATTATGATAATTTCACCTTGAATATCAAAATCCAACAGGAAGCTAAATGTCTTGGAATCAATAGACCCAAAGACATTCAGTGTCAATGCAGCAAACATCAAACGCAACCCCAGAAAATATTTGATCATGAGTCATAAAGATCCGTTCTGAACCATGAATTATATTCAGAGGGAGAGAGTACACACTATTTGCTTTCAAGTTATATATCTTCAGCACACTCATTTTCTCAGGTGTTAATATGAAGAGATGTAAATAGCCTAGGAACTACTTTCTGAAACACAAGCTATAAAATTAATGATCTCTGCCAAAGATTTTCACATTTCTCATCACGATAAACAAATTGGACATAAAAAAGCCTGGCTAGATGTCACTTTGCAGGTGGAGAAGTGTGTGCATGCGTGCGTGTGTGTGTGTGTGTGTGTGTGTGGTGTGTGTTTGTGTGTGTGTGTGTGTGTGTATTGACAAAAGAGTGTTGGATATTGGGTAGTAATATGACCTTTACTTAGAAATGGGGAGAGGAGAGGAAAATTAAATTCTATTGGTCTAAAAATGACAGGTGTTTGTTAGAAAACCTACGAGGCACAAGCCAAGGCAATCAAACTCATGCCTCCATTGTTAGGTGGATGTATGAGGGTTTAGTTTTAAAAAAACATACCTTTGGTAAGGTTAAGGGGAGCCAAACATAAGGGGTGCGAGGCTCTGCATCTGTCAGCTTGGAGTCAACTGTCCACTGAGTGGCAGCTTCTGCCAAAATAGAGCCCTTTATCATTTTTCTCCTTCGCAACCTTTCAATTGTGTAGAATGACGTCATGTGGCAGGAGTGCACTGACTTTACTAGAGGCAAAAGTCAGGGACCAAAGTCCTTTATTAGAAGAGATAGTAAAGAAAATATATCAAAATCATATTAAAACATAAATTTATTTTTCCTTTCTGCAAAAAAAAAAAGATATATGTTACATAGTAGATAAGACAAATCCCCTAACATTTACTATATTAGGAAGGGATGTACACAAAGATAATGTGTATACAAAGGTACTTTTTTAATACATACAGATACATAGCTGTAGATAAGTTTTCCATTTTCCCATGAGATTCAATTCAGTCTGTGTTTATTTTTACACAAATGTCTATCATTTATTGTAGAAAAGTGATGTATAAAATAAACAAGGCCTGTCATAAGTATTCGAGGGACTGAATCTTGGCAATTATATGTGCATGTAAATTTTCCTGTGATAATAAATACGGAGGTAGATATCTTCCCTCAGTAACAAACCACACCTGCAACAATATTAATTGTTTGATGGAAGATCTATAAGCTTATCTGTACATCCAACAGATAACAACCTCCAACCTCTATTTAATGCTTACCATGCACCAGATTTATTCAAAGTTTCTTTCATAAATTAACTTCTCAGAATTAAATACTACTATTACTCCTGTTTTGTAGGTGGTACTGTTATCAGAGATTAGGCCCTTGTATCATCACAGGAAGGTTTCTGGAATTATGAAAAATGCCACACTAACAAAGGCAAGCAAGGTAATGATTTATTAAATTTTATATATAAATATGTGTGTATGTGTGTGTGTGTATAATGTATATAAGTTATATATATATAATTTATATAGTTCACATATATATGTGTGTATATGTATACACACACACACATACACACACACACAGAGGGTGCCAAAAAAGTATACATATTTTAAGAAAGGAAAACTATTAACATTGTAATTCTTAATATATACTGATAACAAAAGATGAATACAAGTTTCATTTGACTTCTGCAATTACAAGAGGTGCTCAAGGTAGTTACTATCAGCATCCAGACACTCCTGATCATGGTGAGCTACTGCTTGAGCAACGTTGGCTATCTCTTAAAATGTGTATACATTTTTTTGTCCCCCGGTATTTCCCACACAATTTTTATCAAGTACTCTAGTGATGAACATTTACATTTTTTCATCTTTTGCTAATACTCACACAGATTAAATATGCAACCTGAACATTTGTCTTTTTGCATAGATCTGCAGGACACCTTCACAGAAATCAAATTTCTGTGCCAAAGTTAATGCGCATTTTAAATGTTGGTAATGGTTGCTTAATTGCCTCAACAGAGAGATACCATTTTATACTTCATCCAGGAAAGTAAGAGAATGTATGTATCTCTATCAAGCCATGAAGTATTACAAACTTGTTAGAAATTTACTACTCTAAGTAAAACTGATATACCATTATAATTTTAATTTGAACATTTCTTACTTTGAGTGGAATTGTGTATATTTTCAGCCACCTAAAGCCATTTGAATTTCATTCTCTGAGCAGTTTGTTCTCATCTTTTGCCATTTTCCTAAGGAGTTCATTAAATTTTCTAATAACTCATATGTCTGTTTATTTATTAAAGATGTTATCTGTTTATCTATTATATGTATTACAAAGGCTTTCCTCAACTTGTAATTTGTCTTTTCATTGTGTTTTTTAACATGCAGAATCCTTTAAAATACACATTAACAGAACATCAATAATGTGGGGTTTCTGTAATAATTTGAAAAGACTTCATGCCAAGATCATCAAAAAAACTCACATTTTCACCTAAAAATTTTTATGTTTTTATTTTTCAAATTTAAATGTTTGCTCCATCTAGAATTAATTTTTCTATATGAATTTATTTTCTGGATGCCTACTTAATGTCTCAACATCATTTATTTAATAAAATATCTTTTGGCCACTAACATTTCATTATCATACACTACATTTCAGTGTTTATTTAGGTATATTTCTGGACTTTCTATTTTCTTCCTCTGATGCTTTATTTATCTTTACATTAGCATTTTACTTTTAATTACTCTAGCTATATAATTAACTTTAGTATCAGGGCTAATTTCTGCTAACAACTGTATTAAGATTTTTTCTGGCTACAATAATCTGAGCTTGTTTTTCTTTGTCCTGTATTAATTAAGCATAGTTAGTCTACTTCTTTAACAATGCTGTTGTTAATTTAATAGGAATTCATTCAATTTATAGATGAATTTAGGGGAAACAGACTTTTTGACGTTTTTTTTCTTACATAAGGAGAAGATATGTCTTGTGTTTTTTTTTTGCCTATCTTCTTCCACAGATTAGGATTTCAAAGTTTTATTCATATGACTCTAGTGTATTTCTCATTAAATTTATTCCTATTTTTAAATTGTTTGTATTATTTAAAAACACTATGAAATACTTAAAACAAAATAATTTATTGAAAAATACATTAAACAACTATGTACCCACACCACACAACTAAAAAAAACAAAAATATTTTATATCGACGCAGTTAATGCTTCATGTCAACTTTTTTGTGGTTAGCTTTTTCATTATAAAATATTTAAAATGTATCTATGTTATAGAATATATCAATAGTTGTTTCATTTTTATTGCTGAACAGTATTCAGCATTCAGTATTCAGCAATGGAATTCATAGTATTCCATTGTATGAATAAACCACAAATTTATTTATTAATTTATAAGCTGACAACTGTTATAATGTTTTCTAGTTTTTGACTACTATGAATAATGCTGCTATAAAATCTGTGTACATTTCTCTGCATGGACATACATATCCTTCCCCACTCCCAGTATTTCCAAAAAGTGGAATTGATGGGTCTTATGGAAAAATTATGTTTAGTCTTTTGAAAAATTGTCAAATGTTTCCCAATATAGTTATACGATTTTACATTCCTACCGTCAGTGAATGAGGGCCTCAGATTTTCCACATTCTTACCAACACTTCGTATTTTCTGTCTTTGATTATAACCAGTATAGGTTGATATATAGTGGTAACTCATTTCAGTTTTATTTAACATTTGTCTAATTAATATTGACTTGGAAAAATCATTTCACATGCTCTTTAGCCATTTGTATGTCTACATCAGTGAAATGTCTATTCAGATATTTTGTTCATTATTTAATCAGGTTTTTTCTTGTTGAAATGTAAATTTTTATATACTCTGGATACAAGGCAGATACAGAATTTGAAAATATTTCCCCCAGTCTTAGGAGACTGTGGTTTACCTTATTATTTTCTTAATAATGTCTTTTGAAACACAATTTTTTTTCATTATGT